>NC_139633.1:37247346-37417346 GCF_964638095.1 Poromitra crassiceps | reverse complement strand
CAGCGTCCCAGGTGGGAATCGAACCCAGGACCTTCGAGCTGTGAGGCGACATCGCTTACCACTGCACCACCTTACCCCCCCTCAAATTCAACTTCTGAAGTATTACATTCAGTGCCTAAAATTCATTTTGCAAACTAGGCGGGAATTCGCCCTTATGTTCTTCAGATAGTGGGGATTTATAGACTTTGGGAGGGATTTATAGACTTTGGGGGGGATACACTAACCTGAGTATAACTACACATCTTATGTCCAAGAGGTGGTGGCACTGTGGCAGTACACTACTGACTGACTGCCCCAGAGGGAATCCAAACTGCTCACACTGGCATTATTAGTGCCATGCTTTACCCACAGAACCACACGGGAGAGACAGGAGAGGTGAAAGAAGATACAGTAGTTCTCTCATCTCTCTCATCTCTAAATCATTAGACTGTGTGATTTTACATTTATTTTTTATTCTTCTGTGCCTGTTTATAATTGTTTTGCCTTATTATACATTTGGTCTTTTGTGTGCTTATTCTAGTGTACAAGCACTTTGTAACCTTGTTAAGAAAGGTGCTATACAAATAGTTTATTTTATTATATTATCATATCGATGTGGTTGACATATCCCACAGTGTAACATCGTAAGGCAGGTTGATGACAGTGGGCAGACACTAATGATGTTTCACAGGGACACAAGAACGCAAGAACACACAAGAACCCTTATTGAGAAACTGGCACTCAGGGCCGTAGTATCACGGAGGAAAGTGTGGACGATTCCAAGGGCCCTTGACTGACAGGGGCCCTCTTTTTTTTTTTTTTTACAGTGCACCTGAACGCAACATACAAGATACCCGCTGAATAAGTGTCCAAATGTTCATGTCATTCTGGCCAATACTCCACTTCTGTTATAACATTTCAGTCTAGAATATGGAATATCTTTCAATAATCTTTATGACTAAAAGGCTAAAAGTAATCTCATGTGTAAAAAATGACTGTTCTACATTGAAGTAAAAAATTTAAATAATTAACTTGTTGGTTTTGGATTTATTTAGCTTCAAGAGTGCATTTTTGTTCGTGTGACCCTCAACACAGGCTTTGAGAATCCCGGGCCACTTACTGATACTTATGCTTAAATTAACCCACTCATATTCTGGTTTATAGTGGAAATTCTAATTGGCTGGTAACTTCTTGCAGCCATATTGGCAGGTGGCCAAAAAAGCTAATTTCAAGCCCTGCAGGGAGAGCAGGTGGTGACATAGGAGTGAGTGAGAAAAGGATCAAATATTGGTGTTTAGACTGAATAATGACATCACAACTGTTAATTTAAAATGAGTTATTCCTCTAAACCTGACTTCAAATGCCCCAAATGTTTCCACGCAAGCGCCGTTCGGCCCCCAACCCTCAGCAAAATCTGGCCCTCTGGTGGCGAGGAAATCTTTTTGTGGTCCTCTCTATCATCAAAGTTCCTGGGTTACGGCATGACAATATTTCTTCGGCCCTCAGCAACAATCTGGGTTTCTCATGTGGTCCCCCATGAAAAATAATTGCCCTGATCTAGCCTGTTAAATTAGTTCTCAAAGTGAACCAGATTCATGCATTTTAGTTTAAAATGTACACATTTTTCTTAGAGGGGGCATGGCCCCCCGACCCCCCAAGAGGGTCCAAGCAAGGTCTACCCACCACAATCTCTTCAAATCCTGTGGGAAACATACAGTTATTAGTATTTTCTTTATTCTTAAAAATATACATTGCCTGTTTGTGTTTTGCAATATGGATAATGTTTTATTTATAATTAAATTGAGCATTGGGCCTTTATAAGGATGTTTATTTGTATTATTTCAATTGTCACACTCATCGATACATATTGGAGGTTTGTTTATTAATTGGGAAAAGGACCACTGGAACAAACGCCGCGAACATGAGCCGGCTACTTTTTCAAACTCAAAAGTTTGGGGAACTCTCTGATTTAAAATGAGATATTCATCTAAATTGGGCTTCAAATGGCCAAAATTTTCCGCCTCCGCCCTTCGGACGGTGGCATCCGTGGGCCCGATGTGATATCCTTTCATGGGGCCCGAAATCCCTGGCTACGGCCCTGCGGCCACTGACAAGTGTTCTGAATACACACCTGTGCCTGACGACTAATGTTAGACACACTGGATGTTGTTGAGCAGCTAACATTAGCTGTAGTTTGATAAAGGAAGCACAGATTGAAACCATAGCAGCATATTCAGATAGCTGCTAAATTATAAATGGTCTACCAGACAGCATGCATAACGATAGCCAGATAGTCAATGGACTTTTTGAAGATTGCGAGCGGCTATCCGCTTTCACGACTGTTGTCATATACACTGTAACGTTGATGTTAATGCTAACATCGCTACCGCTAGCCATCAACAGTAAAATGCTAACTAGCCATCTCATTCATGCCAGCCAGCTAATGCTAGCTAGCACTATTGTCTGCTGCAACTGTAGCCCTGTCTCCCGTGTACAAAACCATCGTCTGACACATTTTATTTCCATCTGTTTATGTGACCGTTGGCAGCCAGCTAGGTTGGCTTGTGGCTCTGAGCCAAGCCCGTCTGAGCTGAGAGCCTTTCCGCTCTCCCTATGACGAGTAGATCACATGCTTTTTCAAAGGACACCATTGGTTCCGCGGCGAGGTGATGCCTTCACGTGCACCTCAAAAAGACATCCACAGCATTAAAAATTTGACATTGAAGAATCGATTCTTGGGAGTTTGGAATCGATCCAGGAATCGTGGCATTGAGAATCGCAATCCTTTCAAGAATCAATTTTTTGGAGCACCCCTAGTGATGACACCCGTTACAGGGGCACATAGACTCTATTGCCTCCTGTAACAGAAAGAGTAGAGAAATAAGGATATAGGCCTAACTTTTTCAACTTGTTTCAATGAAAGCCGTTTAGTATTTTTGCTTACTTTTAGAAATAAAATAAGTTTGGATACGAGTTATTGAATATTGGTCTGTCATGCAACATAGACGAACTATGATAAGGTATTTCCCAACATTTGATTAAAAAAATTGCCCTGGAATTTATCCAAAATGCCCCCAAAACATATTCCATGGAAAAAGGGGTGGGGGGTGGGGGAGTGAATTTCCTACCCTGCTCTGGAGCATAAGAAGAAGATTGTGGAAGAGACTGGCTTGACCTAACCCCAAACCTAACCCCTAACCAACCATCAGGGGGGCTATTGCCTAACCCCGACCTCGTCAACCTCGTGCCTAGTTTCGCTGCCGCCACGTGGCTGCAGTGCTATTGGAAAATAGTTTCCAATAATCCAACTTGCCATTTTCAGCGTGTAGCAACGAGCTAGCGTGTAGGTTTCTGCTGTTAGCTTGCTAGCTCATTAGCGTTGTTGTTTTCACTATTTACAGCTACACATAAGGAGGAGGGAGCGGAAGCCGCTCTGATTGACATGGTCGGAGGCAATGACAAAGCTTGTAATAAGCCGGGAGCGGACATCTGGCACCGACTGAAACAGTCGCTCCAATGGGAGAGCAGAGTAGAGCAGGGGAGGGCTTATCCCAGTAGCCTGTTTCCATGCAGCCAGACTCCTCTCACGGAAGGGAGAGGAGGCTGGCCAGCGAGACTACCTCGTGCCTAACCCTACAACATTCACTGCCAACCTCGTCAGCCAACCACGTCAGCCCCGACCAAAGTAAGAGAGTTACCCCGGGTGTGAAAAAAGTTCCTGAGCAAATGTTCTACTGTTTGAGGACTTGACTGTGAGAATGTGTTGTGCTGGAGCAGCCAGAGAGTTCTACTGTTTGAGGACTTGACTGTGAGAATGTGTTGTGCTGGAGCAGCCAGAGAGTTCTACTGTTTAAGGACTTGACTGTGAGAATGTGTTGTGCTGGAGCAGCCAGAGAGTTCTACTGTTTGAGGACTTGACTGTGAGAATGTGTTGTGCTGGAGCAGCCAGAGATTTCTACTGTTTGAGGACTTGACTGTGAGAATGTGTTGTGCTGGAGCAGCCAGAGAGTTCTACTGTTTGAGGACTTGACTGTGAGAATGTGTTGTGCTGGAGCAGCCAGAGAGTTCTACTGTTTGAGGACTTGACTGTGAGAATGTGTTGTGCTGGAGCAGCCAGAGAGTTCTACTGTTTGAGGACTTGGCTGTGAGAATGTGTTGTGCTGGAGCAGCCAGAGAGTTCTACTGTTTGAGGACTTCTGAGGCAGCCACACCCTGTTGGCTTTTGCTGCTTTCTCCATTTACCAATGTACCAAGTAAAGAAAGGAAAAAGATATTTAACAGTTCACAGAAATAAATGAAGTGAAAACTGGGAAGCACCCTCTGTTCTGACCATGCTGGGGAAACATGTAGTATTGAGTGTTTGTAACAAAGTAGTCCTGTAGATATGGCATCAAAACACATTTACTAATTGCATTATTAACAAGTCCTGTGTATTTTTTTCCACTAGGCTTTCACACTGAAAATGAGCAGCGCTGACTACGGCTCCCTAGATTGTCCAATATTGGTGGCTGACCAGTCCTGAACACCTTCAGAGGTATGTGAGCTAAAATAAAAATTGGGGGGCCAGGGTTGGGGGAGGGGCCAGGGGTGTGACGCTGAGGGCTGTCGCGGGTGGAGGTGTGCTACCAGTAGGGGAGTCTCATGGCCAGGGGCGGGAAACGGTGGGAGGGGACAGTGTGCAACAGTGACGCTGTCGCTAACCCTGGGGTGCTCCCCCGGAGTGGTGGGGATGTGGATCATCTTGACTACTGGACCCCCAGAGAAAGCAAGTGTGCCCCCCCACAAGTCTATCATGCAGTGATTTAATGTCAAAAAGTCCTGCCCCAAGATACAGACTTGACCCCTGCACCGGAGCTGTATATTTTTTGCAGTGTGCTCGTTGTTCACTTTTTCCACTTGTTTTCCTGTAACCTGAGAGAGAGAGAGAGAGAGAGAGAGAGAGGCCGCTTTCACACCGGCCTTGAAAGCCGTAAAATGCACGGAAAATGAGATCCGCGCCTCCGATGTGAAAGTTGTGAATGCGGGTTGGTGGGTAATCGCCTTTCGTTCCGCCAGTGGACCTAGTCACAGCGCCGGGTTACCCTGCAACCCACCTCCACCTGAAAGCGTAGGAGCGGCAAGCTGGAATGGTGCGAATGTTCACCTCATTCATAAAAAAAAATACAGGGGAAATCACCTCATCCAGCAAGAAAGGCATACGTGAAAGTAAAAAAAGGCGGCCATTTTGTATTCGCTCCCAAGCACGTTTGACCTGGTCCCTGCTGATTGCAGCTGAACGCTGCATGGAGAAATATCACTAAATCACCTGCGTAAAAAGGTTATCATGAACCAGTGTTTCCCCCCTGTGGGGCGCAGTGGCATTACAGGTGTAGCCTGGTAAACCAGCCCGTCATGTGAACTCACATTTCATTTGGTTCTGCGTGACGTCCCTTAAGCCTGGGAGGGTGTTTAAGCTGCAGAGCGGAAGAGCCAATAAGTCATGTGATTGACAGCGCAAGTTGGCCAATCAGGAACGCTACTAGCACTGCACTAACAAAACAATAATGGCCGCCTCCTTGCCTGATCGTCTCAAGGAGTAATGTCAGCGTTTGTCTAGTTTAAACAGCCATAAAGTGCAGTTATTGCAGAAATAGACTCAATAACAACAATTAAACAAGTACAGGAGTATCGCCGCAACCGCAGAGTTTCTCGGCGGAAAATATCTTTTTACCATTCTCCCGAGTGGATTTGGGTTTGACTGGATCCGACGCTGATTGGCTGAAGGAGTTGTCTGCCAAGGCAACTATGCCCGCCCATGCTCCCGCCCCTGTAAGGACTGGGTGAAGAGTTGGGGCCAGACCGTCACGCAGAACCAAATGAAATGTGAGTTCACGTGACGGGCTGGTTTACCAGGCTATTACAGGTGGGGCGCAGGGGGAAATGCAGAAATGCAGCGCGGAACCAATGTTTTGACCATTTTGACATCAGACTTCTTTCCCGGCAAGCAATAAATGAACCCCGCTTCTGTAGTGACTTCGCATTGATTCCATGGATGGTTAATTTATATTGCCAAATATTTGAACGTGTTTTGTTTAGTTTTGCACAGGTTGCACTTTATTGTTATTATTTTGAAAATTTGTGCAGTGCAAAACAGGTTCATTGCAGCCACTAATACAGTGATAATAAGACTTAATGCAAATTTGTCTTGCCAAATATTTGTTATTTTTTGCACAGATAGAACTTTATTGATATTGTTATAACAAAGTGATTGCACACTTGATGTTATTTCAATAAAAGTTCAACTTGTTACACTTTTGTTGGGGCGGTGGGGCATGAACATTTGTCCTCCTCCAAAGTGAGGCATGACAAAAAAAGTTTAAGAAGTCTTGTGCATATTGGCATGCATCTCATCTTAGAGATTTTGTCTGAACAAGTCATCAATTTAATTGTGTGTTATGCAGTGTTTACATCAAATTGGCTTTTTTTTTTGTTATATTTTCATAATCTAAGATTTTGTCCTTAACTCATTGAGTGCCAATGACGACAGCTGTCGTCAATTCAAATACTGACGTAGAGTGCCAAAGACAACGATTGTCGTCAATTGCGTTTTTTGACGGGGGGGAGGGGGGGGGGTCCATCGAAGCCAGATCTATGTCCTGTAACATTTTGGGACATGTTGAATGTCTATAACCTATTTTACCGAGCCATTAGGTGGCGACAGTGCTCTCCAGATGACAGAAATGTCAGGAATACAGCCTGAAATAGCCGTGATCAAAGAGGAACCGCGCTCATGCTGCAGCCCAGAGCCATCATGTAGATGGCTCTGGGCTGCTTGCCAACAGCAATCAATCCGCGCACACAACTGAGCTCCTCTGCCTGTCTGTCTGTCTGCAGTTTCTCCACACATTACCCACCAGAAAGGCAGCACCCGACGCCGAGGGGGCCAAACCTTTAGCGGCAGGCCCGCTTGGCATTTCCTTGTTGCGGCTGTGAGCTGCCCAGGAGCCGCGCGGCGCAAAAACGGAGAGAGGGTCCTGACTGGGTGCGTGTGGGGAGGAGTTTGCAGCTGACTCGGGGAGAGGGGGGGAGAGGGGGGTGGGGCACGCATGCACCACAGAACTAAACCAGGTCACATCATCAGAAAATATTAGCTAGAGTCAGTGAATGTGCTTGAAATGCTGCATTTCACAAAAGGGTGAATATCTCAGCTTCCTGATAGAAATGCATATTTTTGCTGTTTTTTACCTATCTTCTCCGGCTCATAACTAAAGAACGGAAAATGGTATCAATAAACTTTTTTTTGCTGATGATACAATAGAGTCTCCTTGTTCTTTTTGCGTGTTCGGTGTTTACATAGTAATATCACACAATATTCTGTGGGCCTCGAGAAATCACTGAAAACGCTCTGAAACTCTGGCACTGGGAGCGTCCGTTCTCCAAAAGTGGCTGGCACTCAATGAGTTAATATGTGTTTACAGACAGACGGCGATACAGCTACTACCATGGAGGACTCACAACCTCTGCTGCCTAAGACACAGATCAGTGATGTAACTGGTCCCAACAAGCCTCTGCCACAGGTACATTCATGTTTATCCCTTCAGATTGTATTCTAGAGTGTCATGCTTAATGGTAGTCGAATATTTCAGACAAATGTTAACCTTCAGAGGGATTTTCTTCTTGGTTAATTCACACGTGGTGACGTGGGCCACTTTTATGGCTTTTGAAGTTTACTGAACAGTGTGAAATGTTTACTGAACATGTGAAATGTTTACTGAACAACAGTGTGAAATGTTTACTGAACAGTGTGAAATGTTGAGTGAACAGTGTGAAATGTTGACTGAACAGTGTGAAATGTTTACTGAACACTGTGAAATGTTTACTGAACAGTGTGAAATGTTTACTGAACAGTGTGAACTGTTTACTGAACAGTGTTAAATGTTTACTGAACAGTGTTAAATGTTTACTCAACAGTGTTAAAAAAAACATTGATGTTTCAAAGTCATAAAAGTGGCCCACGTGTGTGAAAATTGTATTGCTGAACACAAATGACCACGCCCATAAACTTTTGTTTTGTTTGTTTGTTACTGAACAGTGTGAAATGTTTACTGAACAGTGTTAAATGTTTACTGAACAGTGTGAAATGTTTACTGAACAGTGTTAAATGTTTACTGAACAACAGTGTTAAATGTTTACTGAACAACAGTGTGAAATGTTTACTGAACAACAGTGTGAAATGTTTACTGAACAACAGTGTGAAATGTTTACTGAACAGTGTGAAATGTTTACTGAACAGTGTTAAAAAAAACATTGATGTTTCAAAGTCATAAAAGTGGCCCACGTGTGTGAAAATTGTATTGCTGAACACAAATGACCACGCCCATAAACTTTTGTTAGCCACAGACCTTATTTGATGCATTTAGGCCAGGCATGTCTGAAGTCCGGCCCTGGGGCCAATTGTGGCCCGCGGACAGATTTAAAGTGGCCCTCGGCTTGTCTCTCAAAATATGCTATATGTGGCCCTCTACACAGTATTGGTTAATCAAGCAAGTTCAATTTGCATTTTTTCCCTTCACCTAACGATGACAGCACCATCATACAGTTTGTACAGGAACCAAGTAGGAACAGCACATGCAGAACTGTTTTCAGATGGTAAACAAAATATTTAGAGTACATTTGTATGTGATTTTTGATTAAAAAAAATTATAACCCATATGATGCAAGAACACCTGGCCCCCCGACATTTTCACATGATCTAATCTGGCCCCCATTCAAAAAAGTTTGGGCACCCCTGATTTAGGCTAAGTGAAATCCCCATTCTAAAACCCCATACATTTCCTCCTTCAGAGATGGGAAGTAACAAAGTACAAATACTTTGTTACTGTACTTAAGTAGATTTTTCGGGTATCTGTACTTTACTTAGTATTTATTTTTCTGACGACTTTTTACTTTTACTCCCTACATTTTAACACAAGTATCTGTACTTTCTACTCCTTACATTTCCAAAACAAGCTCATTACTTTAGTTTTAATGCATGACAACAATGATTAAACCGAGAAGAAACGGGGTAGAATTAATAGAGATAGTTCATTCCCCTAAATGTCAGCTTGTGATTGGCTCTCTGTAGAGCAGCTCACCAGGCTCTGCAGTCTGCTGGGTAACTTTCGGTTCAGCCCTCGACTTACTCTGAGTCTGCTAACTTGAATGGGCTAAAATAATGTAATCATGCGGCACTTCTAGACTTTCTAAATGTTATTGGACCAAATGGATCAAATTCTGATAGTGAAATGAGTCATTTCGCAGGGGCTGTGTTGTGATTGCGATGCTCAAAAGCATGTATCCAGCTCAGCTCAGCTCAGCTGACTCCAGACCAGTAGTCATACTCGCACCCGCTGAACTGATACGCAGAGCCCGGTCAGCTCTCCAGAATGACAGAAAAAGTTTAAGAAGTCTTGTGCATATTGGCATGCATCTCATTTTAGAGATTTTGTCTGAACAAGTCATCAACTTAATTGTGTGTTATGCAGTGTTTACATCAAATTGGCTTTTTTTTGTTATATTTTCATAATCTAAGATTTTGTCCTTAACACGTTCACTGCCGTTGACGAGATATCTCGTCTTAAAAAATCCAACGGTTGACTGCCGTTGACGAGATATCTCGTCTTAAAAAAAAAAAAAAAAAAATTGACGGTGGGACGTTGATCTAACCCTTTTACATCTCCTATTATAATATGGGAGCCACCGAACGTGTACAATCCATTCCACCGACCCACTACGTGGCGACAGTGCTCTCCAGACTATTGAAAGCCAAGCAAAGACAGCAGCATGAGGAAGCCATTCTCATGAAAATGGATGGGGCGAAAACGCTTTCGCTTTCGCGCTGGGTGCTGGCGGTGGGGGATTGCAAATTTGCATAATAGATTATGGGTGCGACATACTTTGAAACACGCAGCATAAATAAGACCAGAATCGCAAAAGCTTCATCAAAGCTAGCCGAAACCCCAAGAAACGAGCGAGCCCATCCAGACTCAGAGCGGCCGCCAGCAGACAGGCAGGCAGCAGCAGCAGCAGCAGCAACCCACTTGTGACACGCCCGCTGCATGCAGAGCCACGGAGGGAGGAGAAGAACACACACGGAGGGAGGAGTTTGAAGGAGAGGGGAGTTTCCTGCTGTTATGGAGGAAATTACTGTTCAAAACTATTGTTTAGATGTCTGACGTCTTACTGATGCCAAAAATAAATTTAAAGTGACTGTTCTATCGAATTTCACAAAAAGCCATTTATCTCAGCTTAAATTTTCAGACGCTGAAACCATGCTGTATTCAAATGCTAATGCCTACATAACTACTAACTCTACAAACTAACTATTTTAGACAGAGAAAGCACACATTCGATTAGTTATTTTGAGATATTTTGTGTTCACAAAATCCTAACACAAAATAATCCTCGGCTGTTGAAAGATGAGCCAGAATCCTCAAAAAAACCCTCTGGCAGAAGCTACCTACAGTAAAAAAAAAAACGGCTGGCAGTGAATGTGTTAATATGTGTTTACAGACAGACGGCGATACAGCTACTACCATGGAGGACTCACAACCTCTGCTGCCTAAGACACAGATCAGTGATGTAACTGGTCCCAACAAGCCTCTGCCACAGGTACATTCATGTTTATCCCTTCAGATTGTATTCTAGAGTGTCATGCTTAATGGTAGTCGAATATTTCAGACAAATGTTAACCTTCAGAGGGATTTTCTTCTTGGTTAATTCACACATGTGGGCCACTTTTATGGCTTTTGAAGTTTACTGAACAGTGTGAAATGTTTCCTGAACAGTGTGAAATGTTTACTGAACAGTGTTAAATGTTTACTGAACAGTGTTAAAAAAACACATTGATGTTTCAAAGTCATAAAAGTGGCCCACGTGTGTAAAAATTATATTGCTGAACACAAATGACCACGCCCATAAACTTTTGTTAGCCACAGACCTTATTTGATGCATTTAGGCCAGGCATGTCTGAAGTCCGGCCCTGGGGCCAATTGTGGCCCGCAGACAGATTTAAAGTAGCCCTCGGCTTGTCTCTCAAAATATACTATATGTGGTCCTCTACACAGTATTGGTTAATCAAGCAAGTTCAATTTGCATTGTTTCCCTTCACCTATGACAGCACCATCATACAGTTTGTACAGGAACCAAGTAGGAACAGCACATGCAGAACTAATGTTTTCAGATTGTAAACAAAATATTTAGAGTACATTTGTATGTGATTTTTGATTAAAAAAAAATATAACCCATATGATGCAAGAACACCTGGCCCCCCGACATTTTCACATGATCTAATCTGGCCCCCATTCAAAAAAGTTTGGGCACCCCTGATTTAGGCTAAGTGAAATCCCCATTCTAAAACCCCATACATTTCCTCCTTCAGAGATGGGAAGTAACAAAGTACAAATACTTTGTTACTGTACTTAAGTAGATTTTTCGGGTATCTGTACTTTACTTAGTATTTATTTTTCTGACGACTTTTTACTTTTACTCCCTACATTTTAACACAAGTATCTGTACTTTCTACTCCTTACATTTCCAAAACAAGCTCATTACTTTAGTTTTAATGCATGACAACAATGATTAAACCGAGAAGAAACGGGGTAGAATTAATAGAGATAGTTCATTCCCCTAAATGTCAGCTTGTGATTGGCTCTCTGTAGAGCAGCTCACCAGGCTCTGCAGTCTGCTGGGTAACTTTCGGTTCAGCCCTCGACTTACTCTGAGTCTGCTAACTTGAATGGGCTAAAATAATGTAATCATGCGGCACTTCTAGACTTTCTAAATGTTATTGGACCAAATGGATCAAATTCTGATAGTGAAATGAGTCATTTCGCGGGGGCTGTGTTGTGATTGCGATGCTTAAAAGCATGTATCCAGCTCAGCTCAGCTCAGCTGACTCCAGACCAGTAGTCATACTCGCACCCGCTGAACCGATACGCAGAGCCCGGTCAGCTGACTCCAGACCAGCAGTTATACTCGCTGAACGTGGACTGTTGTTTTAAACTATGTTGTCATTTAGCAGATCATCTCAGAAAGGCAGCGGCTGCAACTTGCAGGCATTTTTAAAATGTCATTATTAAATAATTACCTTTGCTAGAGGAACGTTAAGTGAATAGCCTACTTTCTAATGTGAGGGAAGCACACAAAAACAGGACAAGCAGAGGGTTATAATTCTTGCACAAAGGATAGTTACATCTTGTCTTGTGTTTTTGAATCTCAGTGTATGTGCTCCAGAGGCTTCAATAAAGTAGGAGACACCTTGTATCCAACAGTTAAACATTTGTGATTAACTATTTGCATATTCATATATCCTGGAAATATTAATGATGTCATTTTAAGGATTTTAATGGGATAATTTGACCGGTTTTGTGGAAAAACCACAGCACACATTATTAATCAAAGTAGAGTTTTAAGATGTATAAAAACATGTTTGTAGGGGATATTTTGAGTTTAATAGTCTTCAAATTATATTATTAATATGACATGAGGTTCGGTTAGCTTTGCACAGAAACATCCGGTAAAAATACTTTTTACTTTTACTCTTTGAGTACATTTCATAGCCTGTACTTTTTTTTACTTTTACTTGAGTAAATACTTGAATCAGTACTTCTACTTTTACCAGTCGTTTTTTACACAAGTAACTGTACTTCTACTTAAAGGGGGACTTACCCCCCCAGATATGGGACAAAACGGCATGCTGCTTGATTTGAAAAAACCTATGGGAAAAACCAAGAAATGAAGGCGAAGCACATCTCTTCTTGTCTCACTATACTCTTTGGCTGTGCTCAGACAGGAAACTTCTGACATTTTTTACAGGAAAACGACGCCATGACAGTTTGCAGACTGCGGCCCAGCTGCAGCTACTCCGCTCTGCGGCCCGCAGTACAAACACAACATTCTCCCCCTCCCTCCTCCTCTCTCTCTCCTCTCTGCACAATCGAAGTGGTTGAGTGGTTCTCAATGTGAGGTCCTTGAGAGGATTCCAGGATTCTCCTTTATCTCTCAACCTAATATATATATAATTCTGGACAAAATCATATCTAGGCTACAAAAAAAACAAAAAAAACATCAGATCTGAGAGACCAAATCTCATCATATGGGGGTCCATTGCCCCAATGTGAACTAAATTAGGGGTCCTTAATATGAAAAAGGTTGGGAATGATTTACAGCAACACAATGCCATTTCCTTCCTTTTATTTCTATTTATGATTATAGTGGCTTTTAGGCTTGGAGTTGGGATGAGCCGGGAAAGGGTACAGGGGGAGTAGGGGAGTTACTATCTTGGAATCCCATAGTCTTTGGTTCATCGTGACGTCAGGTTGTACCACATTTTGGGCATTTTTGAGGGCAAAAAAAGCAGGTTTGAGGCACTTATGCGGCTGCAAATGATACAAATGGTACAATGGTAACAGTTTGGTCTCAAATGTGGAAATTTTGACCAGAAATCTTCAAACACCACCCCAAAAGTCATATTGGTTAAAAGCTGAAAAAAGCGTTTTGGGGGTTAGTTACACTTTAAGTACAGAATGTGGGTACTTTTTAGGGATGCACGATAGGGATGTCCCGATAACACTTTTTTGCTGACCACGAGTACTGACATTTGGGTACTTGCCGATACCGAATACCGATACCGATACCGATAGTAATTAATAATGCCATAACAACGACTTTATTTTTTTAATTTATTTTTTCATCAGATGTTCCTCACTTTCTGGGTATAACAAATTAAATGTGCCAGTTATGCCATTGCTGACATTCATTTCCCTGAACAAACATGGCACCACTGCCACACATTTCACTTCAACTTTCACATTCAGTGCATTTCAGTAACACACAACATAGAACTGTAGCAGAACAACTGCAACAATAGTAGTTAGTGCTGTCTGTGAGGCCTACGCCTCAGAGAAGTCAGAAGTAGGTTATTTTTGTGCAAAAAATAAATAATAATATTAAAATAATAAAATATTAGCACCACCAAACAGGGGGATTAATCTCAGCTCTATTCAGTCAGCAGCATGTATTTCACATACTGGATAGAAGAGGCTAGGTAACTGAGATAGCCTTTTCAATTATCCAGAGTAGACTCCAGAGGACACACTAGGCTATATATGTACCAGTGTTGATAATAAAATAAAATAAAACACATATTTCCTGAACAATCATGCATGGCACTGCTACACATTTCAAAGTAACCTGTAACACATTCAGTGGATTTGAGTATCACACAACCTGAATATACTATAACTAGCAGAACAACTGAAATGTATCTTTAGTGTATGTTAGTGGCAGTGCTATCTGTGAGGAGTAGAGGACTAAGCCTTTTTTGGAAAAGTGGGGGGCAGATTCTTTTTGATAAAGAGAAGCATCTCAGCATGCTCAGCTGTGATCCTGTTTCTGGTTTCATCTACAATGTGTGACAGTGAGCTAAAAAGCCTTTCACTATCCACACTGCTGCATGGTGCTGAGAGATATCTGCGAGACATTTGGGCCAGAGTGGGAAACCGCACTTTGTTAACTCCCCAGTACTGCAGTGGTTTATCATCTGGGGCAGCTAGGGTCTCTCCAAGGTATGTGTCTAACTAACTGAATGGCCTCACCTACTGGTGCTGCGCTCAGTGCTGCTGATGCTTGCTCACTTGCTATCTCATCAAACACAATGTCCAGACTGCTCCTACTGGCCTGGGCCTTGCGTTGCTTTCTGGCAGGTGGTTTCCCCAGATCCTCCTGGACATCTGCTTCTCCTGCAGACAGCTTCCGCAGCTCCACCCTCACCATCTCTTTGGCTTCTGCAGCAGTGTTGACGTTTGAGAAGAAACAATCTTTGTATCTAACACAGAGAAAAATAAATATTTTAGCTGGTAACAGACAAGCTAGTCTCAAGTTGTCAGAAGGAATGTCAGCAATCAGCATATTGCCTTCAAATCATTTAACAAAGCAAATTGATAATGCTTTTATTTTTTATGGCCAACTTTAATCAATTTGCTTTAAGTGATTTGAAGGCAAGTAATTATCACTTGCTTTCTCTCTCTCTTTCTCTCTCACACTCTCTCTCTCTCACACACACACACACACACACACACACACACACACACACAGACACACACATTACCTCGGATCGAGCACAGTTGCGATGCTGTAGAGTGGGTTTGTTTCAGTGTCAGAGAAACGTCTCGTCACGGCTGCAGCCAGAGTTGCTTTCATTGTTTTGATGCCTTGGTCCTCTTCTGTTTCTGTGGTCAAAAGTGGGCGAAGCACAGTCACATCAGGTATCACATCTGAGGCCAGGGCATCAGCTTTGCTCACTCTATTGGTTAACTCCTCAAACGGGGACAGGACAGTCAGAGACTTTTCCAGGATGGCCCACTGATTTGCGCTGAGGTTGTCGGGTAGCTCATATTCGGATCCATATACCCCCAGAGCCCGCTTCTGCTCGGTGAGACACTTTATCATGTAATACGTGCTATTCCAGCGGGTCTGCACGTCTTGCTGGAGTCTGGCTGGCGACTGAAGAAGCTGGATCTGGCTAATGGCGAATGTTTAAAATGACCCACTATTCTGCGTCCGACTGCCACCGCGTCTGCTACACTCCTCTGAGCCAAGAGCCCCTTGTTAACAGCCAGCTGGAAGGTGTGGGCTACACACGACAGGCTGGGCAGTCCAGCATCCTTCATGGCTTTAATCGTGTTTTTTGCACTGTCCCGGACCACAACGTGTACAGAACTTTTCGGTATCCCCCACGTCTGAAGCATATCATCAAACACGTCTGCGATAGCTTGGGCAGTATGTGAACCCCGAAACTGCTTCGCTTGTAGAATGACATTTTGTGGGGTGAAATCCTCGTCAATCCACTATGCAGTTAAACTGATGAGAGACATTGGGCTTACGCTGCTGCTCCAAATATCGGTGGTGAAGCTGAAAGCCGATATGCCCTGCAAGAAGGTGTTGATGTGCTCTTTCACGAAGTCGTGTAGCTTTGGTAACTCCGTGTCTGTGATGCAATGACGGCTGGGAATATCGTACCTCGGCTCCAGTACACAGAGAAGACGGCGAAATCCCGTATTTTCCACAACGGACAAGGGTCGGTCGTCAAGAGCGATGTACTTGGTAAGTGCATCAGTTATTTTCACTGCCCGTGGGTTTTCTCTTGCCATCTTCTCTCGCTTCTCCAGCGTTTGCTCAAGAGTTGGTTGTTTTGTGCTGGTGCTAGCATTAGCAAACTTCTTGTGCTCAGCCTGATGTTTGCTCTTCAGGTGTTTGATCAAATTACTTGTGTTAAATGAGCTGTTCTTCGCGCCTCCTCTTGACACTTTAGCAGAGCAGTCTGCTTTGCTGTATCACAAAATGCAGTATCGCAAATCTTAAAATATGTCCAAACTGCTGACATGTTGCTCCACTGCACACCGCGCCCACCTATCTAGATTGTACGGCTGCGGCACGTTGCCGTAAAGTGGTATCGGGCAGCTGTCGCAAGCAATATCGGGCAAGTACGAGTACAGCAGAATAGGCCAGTATCGGCTCATCGGTATCGGGCCATCTCTAATGCACAATATGGATTTTTAGAGCCGATACAATAAATGATATATATGCTTCTCTTGGCTGATAACCGATACGATAAACCGATAATTATTTAACATTTCTGTATTAAAAAAAGTAAGTTCTTCACCTGTATTTTATGCACACCTGGGGTTAAAAAAAGAAGAAAGAAAGGGCAGATGTAGTGAGCAAAGATGGATGATTTAATATTCCATAGCTCTGACCTAAGCAAATCTGACATCACTATTGTGAACACAAACAACACTTCTGATATCTCTCTTCCTTCTCTCCCCTCTCTCCCGATGAAGTGCTTAAACTCATGTTGTGCTCGCAGGAGCTGGTTTGGTTATGAAATATGATTATTAATAATTATGAATTATTAATATTCATAGATTTATTAGATTTGACAGAAAATATTGTATTCTCTGTAAGATTCGGGGCACCACTGTAGTTAAGGCTACAGACCTGTCTAAAAGTCAGTTATGACTAGTTTAGACACCAAACCAAATTGTCATATCAGTCTCATAATGATATAATGTACATTGTACAGTTGATTGAAGGGTCAAAGTTCGTAAGCTTCTGTCACAGATTTCCACAGATAAAATACCTCATGAATAACAACCAAGATTCATAGCATTATGTAATAAAAAGATTTAATAAATCGCAATATCAATTGACATTAACATAATGATTAAAATATCAGTTCATCACATTTACTTTACAACTAATAGTCTACCACATCTATAGCTAATAACTAATATGAATAAGCATTTGGAGAAGGTGGAGTGTCTTATGTCACCCCAGGATTGGCTGAGGGGCGGGCTGATCGTGTGTAGACCGCCTCCTTTTCAAAATGGCGGTTTTGCCAAAGTTGAGGAAGGATTGGCCTGGTCAGACAGAGGTGGCTGGGGGGCGGTCTGGAACCGCCTCCTTTCCAAAATGGCGGTTCTGCCGAATTTAGGAAGGGATCACTCTGCCTGCCTAGCCTGGATCACTCTGTGTGAGTGACTAATCAAACTCTCTAATTCAGCTTAACTGTATTTTTGCGGGTGGACATTCTGAACATCTCTAGACCGTTCCAAGCTTAGCCCTCCCGGTTGAACGGGCTCAGCTGGGAGGCCGAGAGAGTGGGGGAGGGTGAGAGGGAGAGGGAGAGAGGAGAGTGGCCCGCTGATGGCCGCTAAGTTCTTCTGAACTTAGCGCTCACCTTCAGGCGTCTATATCATTCAACAGTGTGCAAACATTGTACATCAACATACAGGATACTGTAATCAACACATACATGGTAATGCATTTTAACCCTAACTGCCCAGAACCATTAAACCATGAATGACTCTCACGTGGGTCTCGCTTTGTGAGCGGGTTCCTCTGTTGCTCTGCACGCGCCTCTGGGGTGCCGTGGAGCGGATGGCGTTGGTTCGTGGGAGCGATGGCCTGCAGCGCGGTTCACCCTGGCCTGGAAAAGCGGGCAGCGGACGTCTGCTGGGGGTGCAGATGATGCCTGGGGTTGACGTGCAGTCTCTCTGCTCGTGGAGTCGAGGTCTGCTGCTTTGGGTCCCTCTCTGTGGCTGGTTGCAAGCCACGGTATGTCTTGGGCGTCTTTCGTCTGCAGCAGTTGGTTGGATCTGCTGCGGTGTGGCTCTTCTGCTTCTTCTGCTCCTCTTGGTCTGCTGAGCGGTCTGCTCGCGGTACGGTCTTGTTGTCGGCTTTTGCGGTCCAGCTGGGCTTCTCTGGGCAAGGAGAGCGGCTGGTCTACGCGCGAGTTTGAAAGCACAGGAAGGGCTTTTCCGTGCGACTTATAACGCTAAACCGACTTAAATTAAACTGAGATTAAGTGGAACTATCTCAGTTTACGCATGCTATGTCTGGTGGGACTTACGGCCTTGGTAGGCGATTTCTGGTGCTGCTGTGGCTCGGAGTCCTCTGGGCCCGGGTCAGGCCTGCAGGCCTTGGTCCCTCCTTTGTTGCAGAGAGGGTACAGAGAGCGGGGGAGGGGAGCCGGGTCCTGGCCCCTCCAGTCCCTTGGTTCAGCTGCCTGCGAAAGCTTACTTGAGACTCTAACTTAAGACTGTTTCCCAACAGTTTTGTTGGAGATTACATATTAAAATGAGCATGCATGGTGGGCCAATCACATCGTTCGGTGAGTTGGGCTATGCCCAGCCTACTTTGTGTTATTTGAGTGGGCTCAACCCATTCTGTAAGTTCAACTGAAAGGTCTCTCTGTTCACCTTTCGGTTGTGGGGCACTTGGTCTTTGAAGCTCAGGGAGGTGTGAACGTCCTGGGGGTTGAGAGATAAAACAATGGCCGGAATCCTTTGAGGCTCGGCCTCCCGCTGTGCGGGTATCTGTAGGGTG
This sequence comes from Poromitra crassiceps, assembly GCF_964638095.1. Taxonomy (NCBI): domain Eukaryota; kingdom Metazoa; phylum Chordata; class Actinopteri; order Beryciformes; family Melamphaidae; genus Poromitra; species Poromitra crassiceps. The sequence continues at coordinate 37,398,461 of NC_139633.1, read as the reverse complement.
TGACCCAGCCATTTGGTTCTCTCTGTCTTCACCCCGAATGTGAGGCCATATCTAAACACAGGCAATACACTCAAATGTCTCACATTCAAACATATAAGTAATACAGTACAGTCCATAATGTGTCGATCACAACATCCCCCCTCCTCGTCTGTGGACTGCTGTCGACCTGCGGTCCGCGGGCGAGGATGAAGGGCTGTACAGTCAGTTTGTGGTAACTTTTGGTCACCATGTCCATCTGTTCTGTGGGATCAAAGTGTCATATTCTGTCTAGGCAGTTCATAGTTCATCATCGGTTCAGGCTTGGTTCTGGGCAGACTCCTAACCATACCTAGACTCATTACCATATAGATAATACAACCTTAAGGTCACATACACAACATCATTTCAAAATCAACAGGGTAAACAGGGAAGGGCAGGAGGAGAGAAGGAGAGAGAGGGTGACAGGGTGTGACTTTGATGTGTGCTGCGTTCCAGCAGTGTTGTGCTATGTGTCTATGTGTCTATATGTAGCTATGTGCCCAGCTTTGTCATCTCCTGGGAGGGCCTCTGGTGGTTTGAAGGCCCACCCTGCCCGTCAGGCGTCTGGCGCCCGTTCGGATGTCTGATTGGGTGGAGCGCCTAGTGCGCTGAGGAGGCTCACACCCTGCGGTGCGACCGTGATGTCTCTGTGGGCAGCGACTACCCCCCTTGGCTCTGTCCGGCAGAACCGGGTGGTCTGGCCTGCGTTGTGAGCGTGTGCGTGGTACCGTCTCTGGGTCCGCACACACGCGGTGGGTGGGTTGAAACTGGCCATTTCTGCTTTTTGCTTCGGTTTCCACCTCCCACGCTATTGAGGCGGTTTTGAGGACCGTGCGCATGCTTCGGTCATACCAACGTGCGTCTAGGGCTACGGCTGGGCGCACCGAGTCATGCAGACCGTCTAGGAAAAGTTCCTTGAGACGTGGCACGTCTTCTTGATCCGGGCCATTTCTACCTTGACTATATATCTTCTTCAAGCGTCTAAAGTAATCCCTAGCATGTTCCTGGTAATTCTGTTTGACGTGTAAGGCCGCGTTCCTCCCCGCCGCTGGCGACTGGGTAAGGATGTACTCTTCGCCCAAGGCTTCGCGGAGCTTGTCAAAGTCATCTCTGATATGGGAAGGTTGCGTTTGGATAAACGCACGCACGTGCTTTGAGCTCGTGCTCCATATCAGTTGAGCTTTCTCTCGCGGCGAGGCGTGTGGCAGAGCCTGCGAACCACGTTCGACTTCGTTGAGATAATCGGTCAAGTGTACCTCGTGACTGGCGGGATCAAACAAGTCGATGTCGTTGGCTATTGACTCCAGTAAGTGATAGCGTGACTCTGCTTCTCGGAGAGAGAGTTCTGACTCACTCTGTTTTGGCAGTGGAGGCTGCAAGAAGGAGTGGCCGTTTGCCCGATCGGGCACCAAAGCGCGACTAATGTCATCATGCCGGGGGTCCCCCCTTTCGGGGGGAGGGGTGGAGGAGCTGACTTCCTGTTTCCTTGGTGGACAGGAGCTAGAAAGTGAGTGAGGCTGGATAGCCTCTGGTGAAAAAGACCTATCAGCGCACCCGTTGGTGGCCTGAGCAAATGACGGTTTATAATGCACAGGGCGGTAGTCGATCGACTCGCCACGGGCGTGATAAATGGAAAGTCGGTAAGACACACGTTCCTCCCTGCAGGGGGTTGCAGTGTGGATCGTTTTGTCATAACCGGAAGTGGCGCTGTCACGTCGTTTGACTGTCAGCGGTTTGTGCTCTGAGGTGGAAGTCAGAGCTGGATGAAAGCGTGAATAACGTCTGAGTCTATACGTAGGTTGCTCGGATGAATGACTGACTGGTATGTCGGAAGCATGAAAGTCGAGCTCGGAATCGGATGACGACTGCTGGGCTGAATAGCCTGAATCAGTTTGCTCGTTGTGAGAGCGGTCTCCCCCCTTTCGCGGTGTGGTGTCGCGATGCCTAGCGGCGCGGCTGCTTGGCAGCGCGGGCGCTGAGTGGTGTGCGGGGGTCTGATTCGAGTCGGGGGTTGGTCTAGCCCTAGGAGGCGTGTCAGCCTCCGGTGCCGGCGGGGTTATGGCCCTTACGGCCTTCTGGTGCTCTTGCTGCTTGGCCGTTCTCGCGTTTAGCCGTGCGATCACTGCTCGGGTGGTTGGTGGAGCAGTGCGACCCGAGAGGGGGACCGTTCTGGGTCCGAGGGCCGCCGTGGATCCGGTCTGCACGCCTTTTTGGCTCTGTTGCAGCCGGGAAACTTCTGTACGCAGTCGGGCTAATTCTGTTTGGCAGACCTGGGCTTGTCGATGCAGGCCCAGGTTGGCCTGCAGCGTAGCTTGACAGCTGTTGCGCAGTCTGCCTATCTGCGTCTGGTAGACAGTGGTCTGCTGCTGATGCGCAGCGTCCTGCACATGGAATCTGCGATTTTGCAGAAAGAAAAGAATTCCCAATGGAATTATTAGGACCGCTAGTGTTAGCATTACAATGCTAAATTCATCTGCTCCTCCTGTGGGCGGGCAGATGAGAGAGGCGGCTACCGCTTGCAAGTCGGTGGCGGCCGTCTTAAAGAAAGTTTCAGCGCTGACCATCTTGTGGCAGCGCAGACTCATTGCGATGAGTCAAGCAGCTGTTTTACTGCTGTCAATTTTAACCCTGTAAGACCCACGGTTGTAATATTACAACATTTGTATTTTATAAAAAAAAGGGTATAAATGTTTTGTTTTCTTGTTCTTTTTTCACCTAAACATCATCATTGGATCCTATTGTTTAGTCTTGCAATGCTATTGGCCAGGATATTTGCATATAAGTACCCCCCACAGGGCCAGGACACATCACAACTTCAAAATTGTTGACGGAGCAACAACTCTCTTTTTCACTGGACGGAATTCCTCACAAAGAAGTAAGTAAAATGCCTGTAATATTTTTTTGGGTGATCATTAGAATGTCTAGAACATGTACATATGTTATTATTGTCAAACATATCCCCCAAATGTAAATTAGAGCATGTTTTATAGAGGTTGCTATTTTACAACGGTGGGGCAGTGTGGTAGCAAATATCCAGGTGGTACTGTTAGTTTACATACCTGGCTAAGGGGAGTCTTATAGTTTTCACAATACATTTATACAGTTATATGTGTATTTTCCCCACATTGCATACCTAAATATATATATAGTGTAGGCTATATGTGCATTTTTACTTTAATTTCTAATTTCCAATAATATTTGTAACCAATTGTACTCAAAGACAAATATACTGCATACAATGTAATTGCTTACAATGTTTTAGTAATCACTTTCAACAGATCAGTTCCTACTTCTGTTTGTAATCATGTTTTAGTTGGTTTAAGTTAGTTCCTGGAGGATTCCATGTGGTAATTGTTCATGTGGGGGTTGCACACATAGGACCATCATCATTGTTCATGTGAGGACTGGTGGGGGTTGCCCACTTAGGACCATCATCCCTTTGTGAGGATAAGCAAAGCACAATAGGTTGGCCAGACAGTATTGTGTTACTTGTGAAATGTGTACTGCAGTGAGATGTGTAAACACTACTAATGTACTAAAGTTATTTCTTTATTTTCATTTCAGAATGCCACAAGCAAGGAGAGAGCCTCGCTTCATTGCAAGATACAAGATACAAGATGCACTGGATATGGTACTGAATGTAGAGAGTGATGTGGATATCGACTTCACTGAAACTGATGAAGAGTCAGATGAAGAGGCCTGTGGAGAGGAGTCAAAAGAAAACCAACCACCCAGTGAACCCACTAACTGCCCAGTAGATGCAAACATTCAGCCGCACCAAACCGGCCAAACACTTCAGCTCAGAAGAGACAACTGAAAGAGAGTCCAAACCGCGCTCCACCCAAGGCACCCCGTCAACACCTGCCATCGGATGTGTGCCAGGACCAAGTTGGCCATCTCCCACGAAAGACACAGAGAGGGCGCTGCAGGAATGGTGGCTGTTCAGGGTACACCAACTTACTATGCCACAAGTGTGATGTTCGTCTGTGTATTTCAGGTCACAGGAACTGTTTCTGGGACTATCACTGCAAATAAGCATAAGCAATTGATTGTAAATGGTGTTCAAAGTGATTTGCAGTCACTTGGAGTATGAGAGGGGGGTGCCTGTTACATTTTGCGGAGTAATTAGGTAATTAGGTTTCTTTAGTACATTTATTGTATGTATTGTTTTCATTTTGTTGTTCTTTTAATAAAATCACAATTCTTAAAAATATGGCTTACATTGATGTTATTATTCATAATGTATACTGTTCTGAGGCCAAATATTATTCATAATGTATACTGTTCTGAGGCCAAATAATAAACCATAACCATATAAATTAACCCTTATGTTGTTTTAATGAAGTATATATACATTTGCCATGTTATTCTGACAATGAGTAAAAATGGCCTATAGGAAATTCTGCTACCCGATTGACCCTACGTTGTGATATTACAACATTTGCATAAAACCTTACAAAAACTTTTTTTTTTTTTAAACACTATATTTTCTTCTCCAAAGTACTCCTACAACACCATCAGAAAGGTTGAATAATTTTTTTTGCAAGTAGAAATATATCCGGGTCTTACAGGGTTAAGCAAAAGGTGTGTGCACTCACCGTGTTGCTATGGCATTAATGCCGTCAATGCCCACAGTTACTAATCCTAATTAAAGAATGGCCCAAATGTGACAGTCTCTCTGTGAGTTAGCTGCCAATTGCATGCAGTTGGTTTGACATCTGTCAGCTGTCACTCGGCTGGTGTCTGCTGTCAGTGTCATCAGGTGCAGGTGTCTGCCTGTCTTTCGCATGCAAATTCACTGTGACTGGTGGTCACAGGGCTTTGTTTACACTTTGTCTCTGGCTGTTGAGAGCCAGGGTGAATGTTTTTGAGTGCTAATGTGGGGGGGGGGGGGCAGCCTGACTTCCCCCCACCCTTTGCCAGTGTGGCTTTCAAATTAGCATCAAAGGTTCCACTTAAAAATGCGCAGCACTGTTTGTTTACACTCTGTTCAAGTCACTCTCTCATAAATGGAAAAATTGCTATCTCTCACAATTTAGGTTGAAGGCACAGTGGGAAACAGTTTGTTAACTGTGGTTTCTAACATAAAAATGGAATCAAGGATTTTAAACTGAGCTGTTGTCTTTGGGACTGTTTTGCTCAGAAATATTCAATACAAATCCTAACTTGTGTTAAGATTATGGGAAGATTCCATATTTTATGATTAGAGTTCCTTTAGTGTCTTCTGACGCATGTGATTTGCTTGGCAAAGCGCTATAGAAAACCTGATTTTGGAAAAATTTGAAAATTCTTGATTTTTCAAAATTTTATGAATTTTTATTATTCATGCATATCATATCTGTGGAAATACTGATATTAGAATCCTCAAACGGGGCGTCATTTATGTTGTGCTCGCAGGAGCTGGTTTGGTTATGAAATATGATTATTAATAATTATGAATTATTAATATTCATAGATTTATTAGATTTGACAGAAAATATTGTATTCTCTGTAAGATTCGGGGCACCACTGTAGTTAAGGCTACAGACCTGTCTAAAAGTCAGTTATGACTAGTTTAGACACCAAACCAAATTGTCATATCAGTCTCATAATGATATAATGTACATTGTACAGTTGATTGAAGGGTCAAAGTTCGTAAGCTTCTGTCACAGATTTCCACAGATAAAATACCTCATGAATAACAACCAAGATTCATAGCATTATGTTATAAAAAGATTTAATAAATCGCAATATCAATTGACATTAACATAATGATTAAAATATCAGTTCATCACATTTACTTTACAACTAATAGTCTACCACATCTATAGCTAATAACTAATATGAATAAGCATTATATCAATTGTGTGTGTGTGTGCCGGTGTGTGTGCGTGTGTGCCTGTGTGTGTGAGAGAGAAGGAGGGCGGAGAAGGTGGAGTGTCTTATGTCACCCCAGGATTGGCTGAGGGGCGGGCTGATCGTGTGTAGACCGCCTCCTTTTCAAAATGGCGGTTTTGCCAAAGTTGAGGAAGGATTCGCCTGGTCAGACAGAGGTGGCTGGGGGGCGGTCTGGAACCGCCTCCTTTCCAAAATGGCGGTTCTGCCGAATTTAGGAAGGGATCACTCTGCCTGCCTAGCCTGGATCACTCTGTGTGAGTGACTAATCAAACTCTCTAATTCAGCTTAACTGTATTTTTGCGGGTGGACATTCTGAACATCTCTAGACCGTTCCAAGCTTAGCCCTCCCGGTTGAACGGGCTCAGCTGGGAGGCCGAGAGAGTGGGGGAGGGTGAGAGGGAGAGGGAGAGAGGAGAGTGGCCCGCTGATGGCCGATAAGTTCTTCTGAACTTAGCGCTCACCTTCAGGCGTCTATATCATTCAACAGTGTGCAAACATTGTACATCAACATACAGGATACTGTAATCAACACATACATGGTAATGCATTTTAACCCTAACTGCCCAGAACCATTAAACCATGAATGACTCTCACGTGGGTCTCGCTTTGTGAGCGGGTTCCTCTGTTGCTCTGCACGCGCCTCTGGGGTGCCGTGGAGCGGATGGCGTTGGTTCGTGGGAGCGATGGCCTGCAGCGCGGTTCACCCTGGCCTGGAAAAGCGGGCAGCGGACGTCTGCTGGGGGTGCAGATGATGCCTGGGGTTGACGTGCAGTCTCTCTGCTCGTGGAGTCGAGGTCTGCTGCTTTGGGTCCCTCTCTGTGGCTGGTTGCAAGCCACGGTCTGTCTTGGGCGTCTTTCGTCTGCAGCAGTTGGTTGGATCTGCTGCGGTGTGGCTCTTCTGCTTCTTCTGCTCCTCTTGGTCTGCTGAGCGGTCTGCTCGCGGTACGGTCTTGTTGTCGGCTTTTGCGGTCCAGCTGGGCTTCTCTGGGCAAGGAGAGCGGCTGGTCTACGCGCGAGTTTGAAAGCACAGGAAGGGCTTTTCCGTGCGACTTATAACGCTAAACCGACTTAAATTAAACTGAGATTAAGTGGAACTATCTCAGTTTACGCATGCTATGTCTGGTGGGACTTACGGCCTTGGTAGGCGATTTCTGGTGCTGCTGTGGCTCGGAGTCCTCTGGGCCCGGGTCAGGCCTGCAGGCCTTGGTCCCTCCTTTGTTGCAGAGAGGGTACAGAGAGCGGGGGAGGGGAGCCGGGTCCTGGCCCCTCCAGTCCCTTGGTTCAGCTGCCTGCGAAAGCTTACTTGAGACTCTAACTTAAGACTGTTTCCCAAAAGTTTTGTTGGAGATTACATATTAAAATGAGCATGCATGGTGGGCCAATCACATCGTTCGGTGAGTTGGGCTATGCCCAGCCTACTTTGTGTTATTTGAGTGGGCTCAACCCATTCTGTAAGTTCAACTGAAAGGTCTCTCTGTTCACCTTTCGGTTGTGGGGCACTTGGTCTTTGAAGCTCAGGGAGGTGTGAACGTCCTGGGGGTTGAGAGATAAAACAATGGCCGGAATCCTTTGAGGCTCGGCCTCCCGCTGTGCGGGTATCTGTAGGGTGTGACCCAGCCATTTGGTTCTCTCTGTCTTCACCCCGAATGTGAGGCCATATCTAAACACAGGCAATACACTCAAATGTCCCACATTCAAACATATAAGTAATACAGTACAGTCCATAATGTGTCGATCACAACACTCATCAGCTCGAACCGAGCTACTTACTGCCCCCTCAATCCTATCCCTTCCTCTCTCCTCCAAACCATCTCACCTGACAAATCTCCCTTCCTCACTACCTTCATAAACTCCTCTCTGTCCTCTGGTCTTGTTCCGCCTGCTCTAAAGAGTGCAAGAGTCAAGCATCTGCTTAAGAAACCCTCCCTTGACCCTACTGCTATTCAGGACTACAGACCTGTCTCTCTTCCCTCATTCCTTTCCAAAACCCTCGAACGAGCAGTGTCCGAACAACTTTCTCTCTATCTCTCCCTGAATGACCTCCTGGACCCTCTGCAGTCCGGTTTCAAGGCTTCTCACTCCACTGAGACAGCTCTTCTTGCTGTCACAGAGGCCCTTCACACTGCTAAGGCCTCATCCCTCTCCTCTGTCCTTGTCCTCCTTGACCTGTCTGCTGCCTTCGATACAGTCAACCACCAAATCCTTCTCTCCACTCTGTCTGACCTCGGCATTTCAGGTTCTGCACTCTCCTGGTTTGCTTCCTATCTCTCGAACCGCTCATACCAGGTCTTATGGAGAGGGTCCCTCTCCAGATCCTGCCCTCTTACCACCGGTGTCCCCCAGCGCTCAGTCCTGGGCCCCTTACTTTTCCTTCTCTATATCAGATCTCTTGCCTATGTGATCTCTTCTCATGGCTTTTCTTATCACTGCTATGCTGATGACACCCAGCTTTTCCTTTCCTTCCCCCCCTCCGACACTCAAATCGAGGCTCGCATCTCTGCATGCCCTTAAAAGACATTGGCGACTGGATGTCTGCCCACCACCTCAAGCTCAACCTTGGTAAGACAGAGCTACTCTTCCTCCCAGGGAAAGACTGCCCTCTCGCAGATCTCTCCATCTCCATTGACAACACCACTGTACTTCCCTCCCAAACAGCTAAGAACCTTGGGGTGATCCTCGACAACCAGCTGTCTTGCTCAGCTAACATAGCTGCGACAGGTTCTCCCTCTACAACATCCATCCCTTTCTCACAAGAGAAGCGACTCAACTCCTGGTCCAGTCACTTATCATCTCTCGCCTGGACTACTGCAACGTGCCGGCCTACCTGCCACCGACATCCGACCGCTTCAGCTCATTCAGAACGCTGCAGCCCGTCTGGTATTCAACCAACCCAAATTCTCTCATGTCACTCCCCTCTTCCGGGACCTCCACTGGCTTCCCATCTCAGCTCGCATCAAATTCAAGACACTGGTACTGGCCTACAGGGCAGTACACCAGTCAGCTCCCCTGTACCTGCAATCTATGGTCAGGTTCCAAACCTCTCAGCGCTCCCTTCGCTCCTCCACCAGTGTAGGTCGCCTCGCCCCTCCTTCGCTACGGGGGCTCAAAAGTCGCTCATCCCGATCTCGACTCTTCTCGTCCCTGGCACCTCAATGGTGGAACGAGCTTCCACCTTCGGTCAGGACTGCTGAATCACTGCCGATCTTTCGGAAAAGACTAAAGACTCACCTTTTCAGGCTCCATCTGGGCCCTTCTTGATCTAACTTCTTTCTCTCTTTCTTAAAAAAAAAATAAAAAAAATAAACTAAACTTGTACCACTGTTCTTTCAGAATTTGTAGTTGTCATAGACTGTGCTCCATAGCTGATTGCTCTATTGCTGACAAAAAATGTGTTATTGTAAGTCGCTTTGGATAAAAGCGTCTGCCAAATGACGTAATGTAATGTAATGTAATGATATAATATGATTGTTTTAGTAAAGTGTATCACTCAATAGTCAATACAAAAAATAATGGCTTTTATATAACCGAAAGCCTATTAGTCTGCAGATAAAACACAAAAGGCATAGTAATTTAGACTCTTATTGGCATGACGTTACTGGCAACATATGAGCTGTCTGAATTTTGTCATAAGCCATATCTGTGTGGTTTCACTTTTGACTGAAAAATGTTCCCTCTAGATTAAAGAAAAGACACTATGTGATGTTGACTGGTGTGTTTTTATGTAAATGTGCGCATTCGTTTTCCTTATTATTGGTAGATCATGACTGCCCCGCAGCTAGCTATGTTAGCTTTTCTTTCTTTTTTTTACCTTTATTTACCCAGGCGAACAAGTAAGAACAAATTCTTATATACAAAAGCAGCCTGACAAGCTTCACGTTACCTTACATGTAACGTTAGCGTTAGTTGATTTGGAGACACAAACCCTGGACATTTCATTTTGGGTAATGCATGAGGTTCTCTATGGTTTACGCCAGCTCTGGGAGTATGAAGTGCTTTAAATGTGGGGATGTTTGGTCACAACAAGCTTGTGGACCTCTGCCTGCTGAACCACTAGGTAGGCCACAACCAGCTAGCTAACGTTAGCCACCACAACAGCTAACGTTAACGCCAAACAAATCCGCTGCCTCCTCCCCACGTTTGGTTTAGCGTAACGCCAGCTCAGACTTTCCCCTAATCTCAGAAACCTTGCGGGACATGTATTGCAAATTGCAATAGTGTTGTTTTGTTATCATTTGAAACTGTCAACAGCCACACTGGAGTTTCGCCAGCTGCTTGTGATGTCATGAGCACGCAACAACAATACTCCACTTCCAATGCAAAACAAAGCCAAGTCGGCGCCGTATTATCGGGGGCTATTTTATCGGCTAAAATGTCATTATTGGAATAATAAATAATAACGCAAAATGGCCGTATCGGCCGATAATTTATCGGTCCGATAAATATCGTGCATCCCTAGTACTTTTCCCATCTCTGTCCCCCTTAGAAGCAACGTGGCAGAGATTTCTGGTTAAGCCTACAAAAATATGTCATCCCTGCGATACTCTATACATTCAGGCAGTGTCTTGTCATAGACGCATCGTCAATGGGTCAACATGGGGGAAATATAATAATAATAATAATAATAAATGTGTTTTCTATAGCGCGTTTCAAGGACTCAAAGACGCTGTACAAAAATAAACACTAAAGGGGCGGGGATGACTTAAGTCCAACAGACAATGGACAAACACGACACAGGCACACAGGGATAGGCAGGGGGGAGCTAGGAGAAGGCACAGGAGAAGAGATGGGTTTTGAGACAGGATTGGAAGACAGTGAGGGAGTCTGATTCTCTAATGTCCGGGGGGAGAGAGTTCCAGAGCTTGGGAGCTGCCCTGGACAAGGCTCTGTTGCCGAAACTGCGGAGGTTGGATTTGGGGGTGGAGAGAAGGCCGGCAGAGGTGGATCGGAGGGAACGGGAGGGTTGGTAGGGGGAGAGGAGGTTGGTGAGGTATGGGGGGGGCAGTTGGTGGAGAGCTTTGTATGTGATGACGAGGATTTTGTAGGTGATCCGGGAGGAGATGGGAAGCCAGTGGAGTTGTTGAAGGACTAGGCTGATGTGGTGCCAGGATTTGGTGTGGGTGAGGAGACGGGCGGCTGCGTTTTGGACCAGTTGGAGTCTATTGATGAGGGTGGTGTTGGTGCCATAGAGGAGTGAGTTGCAGTAGTCCAGACGGGAGGAGATGAAGGCGTGAATGAGTGTTTCAGCAGCAGGGTGTGAGAGACCAGATCTTAGCAATGTTGCGGAGATGGTAGAAAGAGGTTTTGACAATATGGCGGATGTGGGGCTCAAGGGAGAGGGTGGGGTCAAAGATTACACCAAGGTTGCGTGCCTGAGGAGATGGGGAACCGTGGTGCAGTTGATGGTGAGTGAGGGGTTGTTGAGTTTGCTGAGGGTGGATTTGGAACCGATGAGGAGGAGTTCAGTTTTATTGCTGTTTAGTTGAAGGAAGTTGTGTTGCATCCAGACTTTTATTGCAGACAGGCAGGCGTTGATATGGGAGAGGGGTGGGTTCTGAGGGGATTTAGTGCTGAAGTAGATCTGGGTGTCGTCAGCGTAGCAGTGGGAGTTGAGGTTGAAATGGCGGAGGATCTTACCAGGGGTGGGGGTGTAGATGAGGAAGCCTTGGGGGACACCGTGTGAGACTGTGGAGGGGGCGGAGGATGGGAGATGAAGTGGGAGCGGTTGGAGAGGTAGGAGTGGAGCCACCTGAGTGCGGTGCCTTCGATACCGAGAGCCTCAAGTCTGGACAGCAGGATGACGTGGCTCACGGTATCGAAGGCTGCACTCAGGTCGAGGAGGATGAGGAAGGTGAGGGATCCAGTGTCGGCAGAGGTGAGGAGGTTGGTGAGGACTTTGAGGACTGCAGTTTCTGTGGAGTGGAGTGGGCGGAAACTGGATTTGAGGGGTTCGAAGAGGTTATTGGAGTGCAGGTGAGTTTGGAGTTGTGTGGCGACAAGGCGTTCCAGGGTTTTGGAGAGGAAGGGGAGGTTGGAGATGAGCCGGTAGTGGTTGAGGGTGGAGGGGTCGAGACCAGGTTTCTTGAGGATTGGGGTGACAGAGGCGGTTTTGAAGGCGGAGGGGACAATACCATGGGACAGGGAGGAGTTGAAGAGATTGGTGAGGTAGGGGCAGAGGGCCGGGAGGCATGATTTCAGCAGGGGGGTGGGGAGGGGGTCGAGGGAGCAGGTTGTGGGTTTGGATGAACTGATGAGTTTGGAGATGGTTGAGGGGGTAACTGGAGTAAAGCAGGAGAGGCGGCGGTGTGGGGGAGGGGTAGGCAGGTCAAGAGGGATGGAGAGGAGAGGGACTGGAGTAGGGGCTGCTGGGTCAGACACAGGGGACAGTGATTGATGAATGGTGGTGATTTTGTCTGCAAAAAACTGAAGAAAAGAGTTGCATAGGTCGGGTGTGGAGGTAGGGAGGGCGTCGGTGCGGGGTTTGAGGAGGTTGTTGACGGTGGAGAAGAGTGTTTTAGAGTTGTGGCTGGGGTCGTTGATGATGGAGGAGTAGTAGGCAGACTTGGCGGCAGTGAGGGCTTCTTTATAGGTGGAGAGGTGGATTTTGAATGCTTGAAGATGGATGGTAAGTGAGGTTTTCTTGCAGAGACGTTCCAGTTGGCGGCCAGTTTGTTTCATGGTACGGAGGTGAGGTGTGAACCAGAGGGCAGAGGAGTTGAAGGAGACGGTTTTGGTTTTGCGGGGGGCAAGGGAGTCGAGGGAGGCAGACAGTGTGTCGTTGAGAAAATTGGTGAGATCAGCAGGTGAGGTGGAGGCTGGGTGCATGGTGAGAGCTGTGGTGAGTAGGTCGGAGAGTTGCAGGGGGTCGAGTGCTTTGGTGTTCCGGAATGTTATTTCTCTGAGGGTTTGGGGGCGTGGGGAGGGGGATGAGACAGTGAACTGGATGAGAATGTGGTCAGACAGAGGGAATGGAGTAGGGTGGATGTTGAGAACCGGTAGATTGGCAGAGCAGACAAGGTCGAGGATGTGGCCTTTGACATGGGTGGGGAAGGTGACGTGTTGGGTGAAGTTGACGTTGTCCAGGAGAGAGGTGAGGTCGGATGCAGGTTTACAGGTGGGTGAGTCGATGTCGATGTTGAAATCGCTGAGGAGGAGTAGACGGGAGGAGAGAGATGAGGCTATTGTGAGGACTTCGGTGAGGTCGGACAGGAATGATGGGTGGGGTTTGGGTGGACGGTAAATGAGTAGAACAGTGATGGAGCAGCAGGTTTTGAAAGCCAGGAGTTCGAAAGATGAAACTGAGGGGAGGGTGAGTTCTGTTAACCGGTAGTGTTGTTTGAAAATGACAGCCAGGCCGCCTCCACGGCGGGAGGGGCAGGGTTTGGAGATGTAACTGAAGCCAGGGGGAGATGCTTGGTTGAGGGAGAAGAAATCATTGGGTTGTTGCCAGGTTTCGGTGAGGAGGAGAAAGTCAAGTGAATTGTCAAGAATGAGTTCATGCAGGAGGGGGGCTTTGTTATTAAGTGACCGGGTGTTGAGGAGGGCGAAGGTGGGTGGATGGAAAGGTGGAGTAGTGAGGGCACGGTGGAGAGGACGGAGGTTAGCCAGGTTGACAGAGCGGGGGGGTGTAGTGGAGGGGGGGGAGCTTATGGTTTGGATGCTGTGGCATGTACGGGCAACAGAAGACGCAAGGTACCAGTAGGGGGTTAGTCTCGGTTTCCAGACGTTTGGTGAGGGGCGCCAACAGCGCCACCTTACCACCAAACTTCTGGGAATTTACTGTTCCAAATCTGGTTCAGAGCCCGGCGAGAACGGCCGGCAGCAGACACGCCTACATTTATTATTAGAATTTTATTTGGTAGCAGCAATGCAATGTTTCATAGTTCCAATATAGAGCAAGACACTGATGTGCTGCAAAGAGAGTTTATACCTGTTGTTTATTTTACAATATTTTTTCCTACCCGGAAGTGGTCCGCTTGCTACTGTGAGTCATCAGCAGGCTCTGTAACGTTAGCCTCGGGAGTCGGGCTTATCGCTGGGGAAAGACCTCTAGCCGCCGGGGCCGGATGAAACACGTCCTATTAACAGGTTATGTTTGTTTCTAAGTGATTAATATGTTTCTCCGCAAACGCGACAGCACCGGTTCTGCATGAGCGTCACTGCCCCCAGAAAGCAGGCCCGCCCACAACACTCATGATTCGTTCTCCGATGCAAGGCTTCCAACAGCACCACCTAACGTTATGAAAAGATTTAAATAGTAATATTCTCAGTCTTACAGTAGTGAAACGGATTAAGACTGAGGGCTGAGTCTAGTAGAGGGTATGCTTGGCGTCCAAACTACAGTATAAAGACAAAGCTGTTGAAAGAGGATGAAATAGACATTTCATCCTCTTTTTTTATTTTCTTATGTCATCCATTTTATGTGAAGCACTGTGAACTGCATCTGTGTATGAAATGTGCTATACAAATAAACTTGACTTGACTTGACTCCCAAGCCGAAGGTCGGCGGTTCGTACCCACCCCTGGGCAAGCCCTTAACATGGGTTGCTGCAAGTACCACCTACACAACGCCGTCACATTAGCATTTAGCTGCTAGCCCAGCCGAGGCAGACAGGATCGGGGATTTAACCCCCGCAGTAAACGCACATCTGAACAGACGTCTATGTACCTGCTCTTGACTCCCCAACCGCATGCAGAACCGTCCGCTGGTGAGTCAGCCCATTGAGATGTTTTCTTCCTCCACCGTCTAGTCTCACGCACCAGCTGTAGTAACATTTTGTGGGCGTTCCCACACAGACTGACTGTATCTATGTGCTGACTGCTGTTGTTGACTCGGCCTGCCTGGAGTTGCAGCTCTCAACACAGAAGGGAGAAGTGCGGAGAAGAAAGGAGGGGGAGGGGCTGCTGGCTGCTGTAGTGTGTGAAGCGCTGTGGGACAGGCAGAGAGACTGAGGGGAGCCCTTGCTCCTTTCGTAACTGCTTGTCCACATATGATTTCATCATCTGCCCGGACCACAGTTCTTAGACTGTAGCGCTGCCTGCTGAAACCGCCAAGCTGTCAAAATAGGAGAGGTGTACGTATTTACAAGTGTCACAGAAACATTTCAAAACACCGACCAAAGCAGAAGGGTTCATTGCATCTCGGGGCGAGGTATGAAACCTCGATGCTGCTAATAAATAACTTTAATATAGAGTACCAATCATTCTGTCTTGTGCTGTTGTGCCCAGCCATCATACTTAACATCTCAAAAAGCAAAGAGCTGCTTGTTGATTTTAGAAAGGATACTCACACTAGCCTCCTTCCCCCTCTTTCCATCAATGAAGGAGTGGTAGAGAGTTTGGTTCCTGTTCGTTGTCAGTTGAGGTGATGGGTCGGTAGGGATTTTTTTTTCCAGTGGCAGCAAGGGATAGATAGGAAATATATATATATTTTTTTTTTCCTTAAAATTACAGCAGCAATGGATACTTTTTTCATAACATAGCCTACATGTACTCTACCACTGTGCTCTACACACGTTTTTATATGAACAAAATATTTAAGTCAATATGAATGCTTCAATGTTATTAAAACATGCTGATTTTAAATACTTTGAGCCGTCGAGGGCACAGGTTCTAGCTCTGCCGTGCACTTCAGTGCTAAATACCTGAATTGAAATAAAGCCATGACGCCACTGAGGAGCGAACCATTATTTCCATCAGTCTTTTGTGTTGCTGGCTGCCTTCGGCTCTGGTGAAATAAAATCGATCTCCTTGCTCAGCTTTAACATGACGGTGGTTTTCAATTGTTTTGAGAGAGAAAAAGTCCGCTCCTCGGGAATCCCTTTGAGTTGTGTGTAACTTCAGCTCCGCTAGGCCGGAGGCGGGGGTTTAGCGAAGCCGCGGTCTTGCCTGGGGAGTTGCCACCGGGGAAGTGGCTTCACTTCTCCCCGTAGCGTGACTCCCGTCCCCCGTGCAGTGCATGCATGTGAGTTTGAGTAACAACAAGTGATATCCATTCTCCTGGCCGATTGTCACATTTGCCCATGTACACTGTAGTGTAGGTCATTTAGAGGCACCAGTATTCCAGTTGAAAAGTTCCATGTATGGATTTAATTTTAACGTTGTACGTTATAGCCTACTTGGGCTTTGGGCGGAGGGCAGATATGCGGTCGCTATGGCGACCAGGTGTGGGCGGAGGTGAGTGAACTTGCTATGGAAACAGAGTCTATATATCAAGTAGAGACGAGTAAGCCCAGGTCGACTAGAGCTGTACTGTGCTGTTATATGTGGTGGAAATGAGCCACAAGCTGCTGAGTGGGGTCGACGGCTGGCGATATCCGTCCATTTGTCAGCTCTGTCCACTTTGCCGGCTGCTGATACGTGGGGGTACGGTGGTGCAGTGGTAAGCGCTGTCGCCTCACAGCTCGAAGGTCCTGGGTTCGATTCCCACCTGGGACGCTGTGGGCGCTGGAGTTGTGACCCCCCATATCCTCAGTGCCTACTGCCCAGGTGGGCTATCTCATCCAAAGGGCCTTTCTGTGTGGAGTTTGCATGTTCTCCCCGTACCCCCCAGGGGGTTCCTCCGTACATAACCCCTGACTAAAAACATGCAGAAGATCGTCATCCGACCAGTGACGACAACATCTGAAGTTGGTCCAATGATGGTCCAATGAAGGTCCCCAGGCGCTGGAAATAAATAGCGACCACTGCTCCTGGCCTGCCCCCTGGAGGAAAGGACAAGCCTGGATGGGTCAAATGCAGAGGACATATTTCACCAGCCACTGTCAGCATGAGTGTGTGTAGTGGCTGCATGCATGTGTTGTAGTGTGTTCGTGTGACAATAAAGACGGGCTGCCGTCTGAAATCGTGTTTTTTTTTTATCATTTTTTGATACGAATATACAAGGGCACTGTTTAACTTCCTGAAGCACATTTTCAAATGATTTGAACCCCAATCTCACAATTTTGGTTGGCACGCTAGTGCTGCATGGGCAGAGAAGCGACACAAAGCACATGTCCGTCATGCTCCCTGCCATTTTCGTTTTAAAGTATCTGTAGCGAAAAGCACCTTCGTGCAGTGGCAAACCCCGCCCCTTAGCGCCACCGTCAAATCAACAAGCTCATAAAATAAATTTGGGTCGCACGTAAATTGACAGGGTCGGTCGGAAACCGGAACCGAACAACTTTTTTTTTTAGGCCCGGTCACCTCCTTCCGGTTCCTCGGGACCACCATCCATGAATCCCTATCATGGGATCTCAACACCATTCTCAAGATCAGCAAATCCCATCAGCGACTCTACTCCCTTTATTTTTATTTGACCTTTATTTAACCAGGTTTGTCTCATTGAGATTGAAAATCTCTTTTTCAAGAGAGACCTGGCCAAGAAAGCAGCATAAAGTTACAGACACATTTTAACATAAACAATACAAACAAAAACATCTAAAACGTAAGAAAATACACATCCATTTACTCAGCAACAGGGTTGTATACAAGTTCATTATGGATCAAAACATTTGCAGACCTGGATTTCAGCTTCCTCCATATTTTTTTCCCTGGTTTTAAAAATACTCATAGGGACTAGCACCTGGAGGTTTAGTAGGCGTTGGAGTTCATTCCAGGCCAGAGGGGCAGACACCTGGAAAGCTTTCTTGCCAAACTCAGTCCTTGTCTTAGGTACAGTCAGCAGGATGCAGTTTTGAGACCTAAGCTGATAAGAACTATTTTCTTGTAAATTAATGCAGGAGCATAGATAAGATGGTAGTTGTCTCAAGATGGTCTTATAAATGAAAATAAACCAATGAGACATCCTCCGTAACGATAAGGAGGGCCAGCCTACGCTCATGTAGAGGGTACAGTGATGTGTCCGGGACTTCAAATTTGTCACAAACCTAAGTGCACCATGATACACTGTGTCCAGCTTTCACAACGCTGTCGCAGGTGCAGACATATAAAGAATGTCACCATAATCTAATATTGGCAAGAAGGTAGCCAAAACAAGCCTCTTTCTAGCCTCAGCATAAAAACACGCTCTGTTTCTGAAATAAAAACCTAACTTCAGTCTTTTTTGACAAGAGTGTCAATATGTGCTTTAAAAGTAAGATCATCATCTATTATAAAACCTAAATACTTATATGTCGACACTCTTTCAATAACCTTGCCCTGCGTAGTCATTATGCCTGGGACAATTGGTTCCTTCTTAGATTTGGAAAAAAACATAAGCTTGGTCTTGCCTGCATTCAAGACAAGCTTCAGCTGGTGCAACTGTGCCTGAACCATATCAAAGGCTATTTGTAGCTGTTCAAAAGCCCTTATTAAAGATGTTGCACAACAATAAATGACGGTGTCATCAGCATAAAAGTGAAAAGACGCGTCTGGCACATTTTTACCCACATTATTGATAAAAATTGTAAATAAAAGTGGACCAAGCACAGAGCCCTGTGGCACCCCCTTGTGGACAGTTAAGATATCAGAGAAAATTTCCATCAAACTTTACACACTGGGTTCTATCTGACAGGTAGTTTTTAAACCAGGCAACTGTGCAAAATCCATGGTGGTCATTAGTTGTAGTTTTCAAACATGTGAAAGTGAAATAATACTAATAATTATTAATATTATTGGCAGTGTTTCTCAAGGTAGGTGGTACTTGCGCCCCCCCCCTGCTGGTGGTACTTGATCCCTGGAATCCCAATGTTTAAATTATGAAATAAACCCAACTTTAAAATCAATTGTAAAACATGTTTATCTATCAAAATAATGCTACGAATGAAAATAAACTTGTGATCATTGAAATTGAGGTTTATTTTGTTGTCTTGAGATTTAGAAACAAATATTTGTTTCTGACGGACACTATACCTGTTGCGCATGCACAATTACCTGCCCGCCCCGCATGGTTACACAAGTGGTGAACAAAGACGAGGAGGGATGCTAAAGTGGATCAAAACGGGAGGGAATCGTAAAAGAGCTGTAGTAGAGGAGAGCAGCAACGATGAAGCACAGAGGTGAAGACAGCAGCAGTCAACCCAGCACAAGTGCAGCTGCTGCAGGTTGCACATAGGCTGCAGGTTGGAATAAATTTGCCTCCTGCGTGAACTGTGCATAGCTGAATAGACTGTATTTTAACGTCGGTCATATGGTGGTACTTGGAGAGCCAACTACTTTCTCAGGTGGTACTTGGTGTAAAAAGGTTGGGAACCACTGGGCTAGTCTATTTAGCAGGATCTCATGATCGACAGTGTCGAATGCCTTAGATAGGTCTATAAAAAGACAGACTCCATGTTGTTTGCTATCCATTGCAGCAATGAGATCGTACGGTAGGGCTGCTCGATTATGGCAAAAATCATAATCACGATTATTTTGATTGATATTGAGATCACGATTATTTAACACGATTATTGACATCATTGACATTGAGAACATCATGCATTTATTGACAACACACTGGCTTTTCTTTTTAACATTGGATGTCTTTGGATTTTAGATAAAATTGAAAATAAATAAATAAATAAATAAATAAATAATAAAAGTGCAAAGATTTAGAAATAAAATAAAAACTAAAATAAATATACAGTATATGTAGGCCTACTATGTTGCAGTGAACTGCCACAACCAACTGCAACTATTAATCTACATTCAATATGTTGGTAAACATCTGAACTAGTAGTCCTTAAACCTCAAATCTAACCAAATGAGAACGCTATTGAGTAACGTTCGTTTACATTAGGCTGCATTAAATTACCGTAATTTCCGCACTATAAGGCGCACCTGAGTATAAGCCGCAGCAGCTAAATTGACTGTTTGTTACATATATAAGCCGCACCGGACTATACACCGCAGGTGTTTTAATGTTTAATTACCATATGTAAGGGTTCGTGCACAGAGGGGATTGTCGGGAAAGAGATGGCTGTTTGAGGAAGCTCCCATTTATTAACATTAACATTACAACATACGGTAACATTCACACAACAACAAATATACGGTAATCAGCCTACCAGAAAAGTCATTAATCCTCGTCTTTATCTTTTAGGCTAAGGTGCAGTACACGGCTGTAACCAGAAAAGTCAAGTCATTAATCCTCATCTTCGTCTTCTTCCTGCGTACTAAAACCACCAAAGTCCTCATCTTCAGTGTCGGAAACGAACAGGCTCAGGGTGGCTTCGTCAGCCACTCTCCTCTCTCCTTCGTTGTCGCTCTCAAAACCAACGAACTCCTCTTCATCATGCAGCAGTCCAGCCTTTCGGAACCCGTTGGTGATCGTGGATGTTTTGACACTCCTCCACGCTGTCAGGATCCACTCGCAAACTTGAGTGAAAGTTGCTTTTCGCATGCCACCAGTTTTGGTGAATGATTTATCGCCGCTAGTCATCCACGCCTCCCACTGAACGCGTAGTGCCACTTTGAACGCACGATTGACACTGATGTCGAGTGGCTGCAGATGCTTCATTGTGCCACCAGGAATCACAGCTGGAATTGAGTTTGTGCTCTTGATGGCTGCTTTCACAGAATCTGTTATATGGGCCCTCATGCTGTCCAAAACGAGCAAAGCTTTTTTTTGGCGAAAGAATCCTCCAGGGCGCTTGACGTAGCACTCATTCAGCCACTCCTTCATTACGCTTTCCATCATCCACCCTTTCTTGTTGACTTTAAATGAGATGCCGTTCGGGATCTTTTCTTTTGGCATTGTGATCCGCTTAACAGAGATCTCCGTGTCTTATCAGCGGAGACCGTTTTGAGTCCTTACCCTCATCGTCGTAACACAGCCAGTTCTCCATCTTTTGAAGCATGATGTTAGATTACAACGAGCTAGTTGTGTGGCTTAGCCTTCCAAAATGTTGCCGTTAATTTTTTAGAATGTAATACATAGAATTGGGAACGTTACATTCAATTTCATTCAGACTGTCTTTCAGGCTCAATCGCTGCCATTTTTCCCCCGGGGCGAGGGAGCGAGGGAGGAGGGAGGGTGTTTTACAGTAGTAGCTGAGAGAGCGTAGTGGCACAGTGCTCCAATCAGGTCGCGAGGCACATTTTTTGCAACATCATCCAATCAGGGTCTCGCTCTCGTAATGTCTGTCTTGCTCTCGTTCTGCCTCATACCAACATCCATAGATTTTGGAGGTCCCCGAGCGCCGTTAGCTGATAAAATCCATAGATAAGCCGCACCGTTATATAAGCCGCAGGGCCAAAAAATGGGGAAAAAGCCGCAGCTTATAGTCCGAAATTTACGGTACTCATTTGGCAGATGGTTTTATCCAAAGCGACTTACGTTTAGGTTCATAATAGGCTATTGTTAATGTTTATCTGTGAGATCGTTAGCTGTTGAATGCATATTCATGCATCATATCAATGCGGTCGCATTGTAAAGAGTGTCCTGAATCGATGACTGTGTTGTGGCAGGAGTAACTAGATGGGACTTTGTCTTTTTGTTCATTTAGCGTTATTTCTTGGTCATAGACCACTTTGTGAGTGGATTTCAAGAGATTAAATAGAGGGAGAGGTCATGTTGCGGGGTGCTGCCACGACCGCGCATATCTTGACAGGTGAGTCAAAACTCGCATCGCAATTCTATGCTGTATATTCGCATCGCTCATCAGTTACACATCAAGAGCGATGCGAATATACAGCACGGAATTGCGATGCGAGTTTTGACCCACCTGTCACAGCCACAGACTTGGAACAAACAGTGCAAGATATGCGCAGTGTAAGGACCTTTAAACTCGGCGAAACCATAGTGTTTCCACCCCACATACGTTGTTTCACCTCTCTTCTCGACCAGCGGCTCTCTTTCTGTGAAATAAGCGGGGAGGAGAAAGCCTGTGGCTCTTCACACGACAGTCACAACTCGAGCTGGTGTGCTTTGGGGGAGGGGCCGAGCAAAGGAAGGGGTGCGCTTGATTTACAACACAAGACAGAACGAGAGAGACAAGAGCCGCAAAATCGTTTGATGTCAATTATCTTGTTTTCATAATCGTGGACAGCCCAAATCGTAATCTAGATTAAAATTTGATTAATCGAGCAGCCCTATCGTACGGTGTGATTTCCCTCGTGTGATTATATTATAGCCATTGCAGGTGCTGGCGGGCTGATGCTATCTTGCTCAATACTGCATTAATTTCAAAAATCTCTGCTCTGACTAGTTAGAATAAATAAATATATTAATATATTAATATTAACACGTTCACTGCCGTGGACGAGTTAACTCGTCAAAAAAACAACAACGGTTGACTGCCGTGGACGAGTTAACTCGTCAAAAAAAAAAAAAAAAAAATTGACGGTGGGACGTGGATCTAACCCTTTTACATCTCCTATAAAAATATGGGAGCCACCGAACGTGTATAACCCATTCCACCGACCCACTAAGTGGCGACAGTGCTCTCCAGACTAGAGAAAGCCGAGCCAAAACTGCAGGGAAAAGCGTGAGGAAGCCATTCTCATTCTGTAGAATGGTTTGGCGAAAACGCTTTCGCGCTGGCGCACAACGGTGGGGCACAACGGTGGGGGGTTCCAAAAATAGACTGGGTGCAACACACTTTGAAACACCAGCAGAAAGCCCAGAATCGCACGCAGATTCATCCCAGCTCACAACCGAAAACCCAGAAACGAACGAGCCCCATCCAGACTCGCCCGAGAGCGGCCGCCAGCAGCGCAGCACAGACAGGCAGCAGCACACAGGCAGCCTGTGACAAACGCTGCAAAGCCACCAGAGACACACCCACGGAGGGAGGAGTTTGAAGGAGAGGGGGGTGGGGGTGCTGTTATGGAGGAAATTACTGTTCAGAACTATATTGTTTAGATGTCTGATGTCTCACTGATGCCAAAAATAAATGGTTAAAGTGACTGTTCTGCCTGTTCTATCGAATTTCATAAAAAGGCATTTATCTCAGCTTTCATTTTCAGACGCTGAAACCATGCTGTATTCAACTGCTAATGCCTACATAACTACTAACTCTACAAACTAACTCTTTTAGACAGAGAAAGCACACATTAGTTCTTTTGTGTTCACAAAGTCCTAGCAGAAAATAATCCTTGGCTCTTGAAAGATGAGCCAGAATCCTCAAAAAAAACCTTGGCAGAAGCTACCTACAGGATTGAAAAAACTGTTGGCAGTGAATGTGTTAAACATACAAATTTCCAGAGTGACAAAGAAAATCCTTTAAAATTTTGTGATGGACCTGGTTGGTCTATCTGAAGGAAAGTGCAGGCTATCCTGGTGTTTCTACACTCAGATATGTCAGATATGCAGCATGTTACAACATGTGATAATATGATTCACATTCACTTTTCAGCAGCCCCCCCCCCCCACACACACACACTGACTTCCATAGTAAAGCTAAATTAGATAAATCAAACTTCCACATGCAGTATTGCTCTCTCCTCTGTTTATGATTAAGTGTTATACTTTCATTTGAATGTTACATTTGTTGGTTTAATAATAACAGGGCTAAAGAAAGCAATCCACTACCACCTCCTGTTTATTTGTGCAGTATACTTTTTTTATGTATATTGTTTCTGCTGGTTTCTGTGCTAGAAGAGGAAGTGTGACTTTCAGCCCTGTTTACCAACTCACAGAAATACAGGAAGTGAAGACAGGAAACCACTAGTGATGGTGAAATGAGCAACTTTCTGAAGCATTGTGGGTTTCTCACACACTGGGTCTAAAATGTGTTGAGCACTCAGAGCTTCATATGAGATGAGAAATATCACCCTCTGCTGGTGAACAGAGTGTAGCACAGTAAACAGATGACTAGTCACAGCCAGAGCCGTGTATAGAATCAAATGGTACATTATCAGCTTCATTTTAGCATTCAAAAGTAGAGCGAGACCCCTTCCTGGTTGTTCATTGGCTAATGCTTGCTCTGCTCTCAACGAAGGCGGTCGCTTTTTCTCGTCTCTCCCTCTCTCCCACTGCCTGGTCACTCGTCCTGACCGGGCTACTCTTCGAAACTATCTGAAGTAATCATGGAACTGATAAGCTGGTCTCTCAACGCAATTGACAAAAAAAAATCCACGAGAAGCGCTGGTTCAGGGGAACCTATCTGCCCAGACGGTACTTTTTCTGCGGGCTATATTATAGACTCATGGGAGAAGTGGCGGGTTGTCTGCCTGGCGGCATTTGGACATTTGCTTCTTGGATTGAGCGTTGCCCTAGTCTATCGGAAAGTAAAAATGATGGGAGCCATTCAAGAAAGCCCAAAGCTACCCGTCATGTTAAACATGTTAAACGAGGTGGGCCGAGCCGTGAGTACTCAGACTGTTATGACTTCTGATCAGAATCGCAAGATGGATGGTGCGATTTCTGATCTGAATCGCAAGATGGATCACATTTTGGAGAAATTCACTGCTCTGCATGGAAGTGCTTAGTTGGAGACCATGTCTGGAGCAGAAATCAATTGGAATGCTGTTTTCCCTCCCCTAACCAAACATCCTATCTTGATTCCGGCGCCCCCACTCGCTTGTTGGCCCGGCAAGGCCGCTCGCAAGAAACTCCCCCTGAAGATTCATTGCAATGTAGAGCTCTACACCTCCACCCCTCCCCCGCCCCTCATGGACACCTGTTGTTGACTTTGGTCTGGGCATTTCGAGGCTGTCTCCATAGCAACCTGCTGTGTTGTCGCGCTCTTCACCCGCCGCCGAGATTTGTGTCGTGACCCTGAAAGGAGCTTCAGGCTAGTGCTGCACGATTTGGGGGAAAGGTGCGATTAGCGATTAGGGTGGACAATATTGCGATTGCGATTGTGATTGCGATATAATAAACAAGAGGTATCTAGGGATGTGCCGGCATGAGTTTTTGACGGTATGATAACCTTGGACAAAAATACCACGGTTTCACGTATCACAGACTAAAATACATGAAATATGTTACAATTTAAAATATATTAAAACTAAAAAAATAAAACAACTTGAAATAAAATTATCTTTACAAAAAAATAAAACATTTTGAGACATTTGCCTGTCCCAAACATGTAAAAAAGAAACACCAGAAAAATAGAAACTGTGTTACAGCACATAGAAGATGGCTCAGACTGGCAAAGTTAGTTACATGTCTGTCGAGTAATACAATGATACACCCCGTTTATTTATTTTGTAGCGACAGATGGCCTTAAACGCCACACTCACGTGACGCTTCTTGAGAGAGTGGTGCGGTAACGTGCATATTTCTGCATACTTTATCGAGGGACCATGAAGGCGTCATGTGACAGGCTAAACGCTAGTTGAAGCCTGGAGGTGCTGCTGCTGGCAGCTGCGACAGTGTTTTGCTATCAACCTTGTTAATCTCGCTATATTCTTCATCACAGCGGGTCATTACCCACTGTGCACTAGTTCTGCATAAGCACCTGCAGCTCTCTCCTTATTTTACTGACGTTCTCACTAATCACACGGCTGTTTACATGCGTTTCTGAACGGCAAGCTAGTTATTAGCATAGCTAGCTGTTAGCGATCATGGATGTTCTCTCTCTCCCCCTCGGTAAAATGTAACTTTGCTGCGCATAACATTACTAATTTGCGGGAGTGCATGGGAGAAGCCTCCCGCTAGTGTTGATGCCCACATTGTGATGGCAGAGAAACGTGTGTTTGCTGCGTCGCGTGTAACGTTAGAGGACACACACACACACACACACACACACACTCAAAAAGACGTGAAAAAATGATAATAATCGCACACATCGCACGTGCTGACATCGCGATTGCGATTAGATTAATCGTGCAGCACTACTTCAGGCATACTTCACACATAAACACACAGACTCAAGGACTCATATATACACATACACAAACACGCACGCACGCACGCACATCCCACCCCATCCCACCACCCTCTTCCCCCACCCAATCCCCCCGCCTTCACACACTCCCCCTAGCTTTTTGCATCCTCCCCCCCCCCTTTTTTTTTTCTCTGACACATCCAAAACTGGCGCTGTATGTTATGGCAGCCTCTTGCGTTTGTTGATGAGCTAGTTGCAAAGGGTGCAGCGCACGCTGCGACTGGCAGCAGGGAGTAGACGGTCTTTTGGAATCTGTACATATTGCAACAAATGTATATGTATTGTATAATATTGAAGTGTGCCTTTATTACTCTCAAACTAGTAATAATGTTCCGAGTGTATCTTTTAATAACCACTACTGCCTGATGTAAACCAAAGTGCTCTTCTGGGACATGTATTAAAGTTGATTGATTGATTGATTGATTGATGAGTCATTCAAAAGTAGAGCGAGACCCCTTCCTGGCTGTTGTTCATTGGCTAATGAGTCACACATTTTGGTCCTCCACTGATGCCACTCTCTCTCTAAATTGCTCTGGTGGAGGAGGCGGATCCTACAGCTAACTAGTCTGTAGCTTGAACAGAGACATGGTAGACCCAGGCAGGGGATAGTTGTAACATTTTGGACATTTCTGTCTGTATCTTGGAGCTCTTTAAAGCCAGTGCATTCAAAATTGTATACAAACTAATTACATGTGTCTGCTATCATAGTGTAGCTGTTACCTCTGCAACACACACAGAAAATGCATGGCTTAGTCTCAAACACAACGAGTGAAATGTTACAATCCACCCCATAGTCTGGGTTAGTTGTAACACACCTTGGGGTGAAATGTAACATTATGAAGTAAGGATTAAAACAAAAACTTAAGATATTGAAAGCTTTTTATTTAACAATTACATTACTTTTTAACATACAGTAACTGGTGTGTGTGTGTGTGTGTGTGTGTGTGTGTGTGTGTGTGTGTGTGTGTGTGTGTGTGTGTGTGTGTGTGTGTGCGTGTGTGTGTGTGTGTCTCAAGTACTATGTTAGTTACTGTTATATAATCAAATTTAACAAATGTGCACCAACTGAATATTAGTGTGCTTAATTGTCTTGCACTGTCAGTCAGCTCTACACTAGTCTCTCCCCAGACTCAAATATTACGTTGAATCGCTGCGCTCCGCATACTACTGAGTCTATCACTTCACAGCCACTGCTGGGGTTTGGGGGCGCGTCTAGGGGGGTGAAATTGAATGAGTGACAGGTCGTAGCAGCAATGAGCGATGAGAGAGTGGTTCGAAAACTGGGCTGTGCCTCCCATGAGTGGGTTGAGAGAGAGATCTGCAGCATGCAGTAACATAGTGTATCAGACCCAGAGAGAGCTCTGCAGCATGCAGTAACCTAGTGTATCAGACCCAGAGAGAGCTCTGCAGCATGCAGTAACATAGTGTATCAGACCCAGAGAGAGCTCTGCAGCATGCAGTAACATAGTGTATCAGACCCAGAGAGAGATCTGCAGCATACAGTAACATAGAGGCCATTTACACCTGGCATTAACATGCGTTTTCTGCCATCAGATTGCAATCAGATTGTATTTGATCACTTCAGCCTGATTCCATTTACACCTGGCACTAACATGCGTTTTAGGTGAACAGATTGCAATCCGATTGCTCTCCAGCTCGAACGTCATCCCACGCACCCCCTTTCGTTTTGGCGGGCTTATTACAACAACACGGAGCAGAAAGAAGCAGACCTCACAAACTAATCTCCTATTCAACAACGACAACAGCGAGAACAATTGAAAGAATATGTTAGCCATCCGTGAAGCTGCCCTATTGCATGGGCTTTTGTTGGTTTTTCGTGGAAGAAGCCGTCTTCAACAGCTGAAATACCAAGAACGAAGGCAGAGGAGAAATATGTTTTATGCGGCTGCTTTTATTACAGCTGTTATCAGTGCCACCACTGTCAAGGACTATCTGGGTGCGGGAACCCAGTCAAGACTGGTGGGAGAGGATAGTGTTGGGGACCTTCGAGGATGAAGACTGGGTGTCAAATCTGCGTATGCGCCGTCAAACATTTGATTTTATTTGCGATAAACTGCGACCCAACCTATCCAGAAGAGACACGCAGTTGCGCTCGGCAGTACAGCTGGAGAAACACGTCGCGGTGACAATTTGGTTTAACGTTACAGCTAACGATAGCCTGGTTTAATGGGGAAACTAGCGTAAATATGTATTAACCTTAAGGTTACGGGTATAGCAAGTTGAGGGAGGATCACAACATACCATCTTTATCATTGACAATGTCAATTTAATTCCCGTTGTCCTGTCACTGGCACTGTTGGTGGAGTCCATGCTAGCGTTATTATCTTCAGAGTCGATGACGTCCCCTTCACCTGGACAAAACGATGGCCGATCACCTAGCCTTGTACCAAGACGCTGATTACATTACACTACATCTGATGTAGTGTAATGTAATCAGCGTCTTGGTACAAGTCTAGCCGATCACCCAGCATTGCATCTATTTCTTTATCAAAAGGACACGTTGCCCTGCCCCTGCTACTTTTCTTGTTCTTGTTCTTGGCCTGTCTGTAAGCCAGTTTCAGGTGTTTAATTTTTCGCTGACATTGTAGCCAGGTCCTGTTGTGGCCATTCTCTGCCAGTTTCTTAGCCACTACTTAATAAATGGGTCGGTTGCGATATGCACTGCCACGTTTAGCTTGTATACTTTCCTCAGACCAAATTGAAAGCAGACACTTGGTCTCCTCGTGACTCCATCCACGAGTGTCTTCATCCATAGCGTTAGTTAGTCCTTGCTGTTAACGTTAGCGTGTAACGCTAGCTCTGGCTGTGTTATTTCTTTGTGCTAACTAGATAAACTTTCGCGGCGTGCGAGGACGTATTTCCGTAATTTGCAATGTAGTTTTAGCAATCCAGTAGGTGGCGGTAAGGCAACATTTAAGGATGCCAACCGCCATAAAACTGCAAAGAAGATGAAGATTATGTATTTCCGTATGGTAGTTGCTGAATGCGTTTTGAGAGGACGCATTGCATTTACACTTGTGTTAAATGTTGTCATAATGCGTCCCTGACCACCTCCGGAGGTGGTTTGGCCGATCAGATTGCAATCCTTCTTCAATGCGTTTTGGGGGTGTTTACACCTGTATTTTCAAGTGATAAAATACAATCGGATTGCAATCTGATGGCAGAAAACGCATGTTAACTCATTCACTGCCAGTTTAGGACTGCCAATATTTAGCACAGGCCAAAGATTTTCATAATTGTTGGTCATCTTTCAAGACCCACAGTAAATTATCTATTAGCACCAGAGTGATTTGCAATACCTCAAAATGAAGATGTACGTCTCTGGGTTCACCAGGAAAAAAAAAGTGAGCTTTTAGCATGTTCTGTACTCTACTTATAGCCATTTATATACACCCTGTTTTCACCCAAAATGTCTCTCTGAGAAAAGAAATTGCAGAAAATGGCATTTATGTACAGCACACAATATCAGCCAGAACTCGCTCTCAATTCTTTTATTTTGAACTGTATTGACATCAGACATGTAAATATTATTCATTATGACACAAATGACAAAAAATATATATATATATATATATATATATATATGAAGTGCTTTTTTTACATTCAACAATACAGTTTGCTCAGTGTGAGTGAGTGTACAGACAGACACACAGACAGACAGACAGACAGACAGACAGACAGACAGACAGACACACACAGACACACACACACACACACACACACACACACACACACACACACACAGAGAGAGAGAGTCCACAGAGAGAGAGAGAGAGAGAGAGAGAGAGAGAGTCCACAGCTGCAGCTAGATCGCACCCCCCCCCCCTCCTTCCCCATCAGCGTTTTGCCTCCTCTGCTGCTCGTTTTCCTTCTCTCGTTCGGGCTGGGAGTGGGACGAATGCTGCGACACACACAGGAACGGGTCCGCGGCTTGGCTTTGGGACCAGGCGCTGCTGGAACCGGATCGATCATGTTCGTCACGGGTTTGACTAGGCAATCCAGGTTCGCCCTGCAGCAAGGCAGCAGTGCAGCGCGCCGAGAGGCGTTTCAATGGCGTTTTTTCCTCTGTACAAGGAAGCGCGTTTCTCTGTTTTTCCTTCTTTCCTCCTTCTTTCTCGTTTCAAACAACAGCTGCGGTATGTGTTTGATCGCGTGTTGTCGGCTACCCTTTGAGGATAGGGACCAGATGACATGTCAGAGGCTGGGAAAGTGTTTGCTGCACGCGCTGCTCTAATAAAACCAAAAACACGTCAAACACGTCTTTGGCGTGGATGGCTATTTCTGATAACACGTCAAAGACGTATTTGGCGGTGAATGAGTTAATGCCAGGTGTAAATGGCCTCATAGTGTATCAGACCCAGAGAGAGATCTGCAGCATGCAGTAACATAGTGTATCAGACCCAGAGAGAGATCTGCAGCATGCAGTAACATAGTGTATGAGACCCAGAGAGAGATCTGCAGCATACAGTAACATAGTGTATCAGACACAGAGAGAGATCTGCAGCATGCAGTAACATAGTGTATCAGACCCAGAGAGAGATCTGCAGCATGCAGTAACGTAGTGTATCAGACCCAGAGAGAGATCTGCAGCATGCAGTAACATAGTGTATCAGACCCAGAGAGAGATCTGCAGCATGCAGTAACGTAGTGTGACCCAGAGAGAGATCTGCAGCATGTAGTAACGTAGTGTATCAGACCCAGAGAGAGATCTGCAGCATGCAGTAACATAGTGTATCAGACCCAGAGAGAGCTCTGCAGCATGCAGTAACATAGTGTATCAGACCCAGAGAGAGCTCTGCAGCATGCAGTAATGTAGTGTATCAGACCCAGAGAGAGATCTGCAGCATGCAGTAACATAGTGTATCAGACCCAGAGAGAGATCTGCAGCATGCAGTAACGTAGTGTATCAGACCCAGAGAGAGCTCTGCAGCATGCAGTAACGTAGTGTATCAGACCCAGAGAGAGATCTGCAGCATGCAGTAACATAGTGTATCAGACCCAGAGAGAGATCTGCAGCATGCAGTAACATAGTGTATCAGACCCAGAGAGAGCTCTGCAGCATGCAGTAACATAGTGTATCAGACCCAGAGAGAGATCTGCAGCATGCAGTAACGTAGTGTATCAGCGTAAGAACTCTCATGGGTCTGGCGTCGAGACTAGCTCTACACTAACATTTAAACTGAACAAATGTGCACCAACTGAACTTTAGTGTGTCCGAAAAATATTACTTAAGGCAAAAGTAGAAACAAACATAACCTTAATCCAGCACTGCTACAGCATAACATAATAGCTAAACACATAAACAGGTAACATGATGAGGTTAACCAAACACAATACAACAAACTTAAGTCATTTACGCACACATGATAAGGAGCAAACAAGGATACCACTCTCAAAGGGTAACGAATACTGAGGGTTTAAATACAGACAAGGTGGCTGAATGTAATTAGTCCGGAGTGCTGGCAGGTGTGCATGGGTGAGTGAATCAGGGGAAAGGGCAAATGTGAGGTGAGGAGGATCATGGGAGTTGAAGTCCAGGGAGTCACTATTTTGTACAGTCAGTCTTTCTCTGCCAAGACTGAGTCATACTGAACTTCAAAGAAAACATAAATACAATTACACATTTGCTTGGGGTAGTTTGTACGATTTGTTCATGTGTTACAACTGACCCAGACACTTGTAGCCATAGAGACAGTCCGCATGTCTGGGAACGCCCATACAGGCCCTAGGAACACCCACAATAGCTGGCTCAGCCTGGCTGGGGGCGTGGTCAGGGTGGGGTAAAAACCCCCGTTCTATCCATTCAGCAAAGTTAGAATTTAGCTGATAGCCCAGCCCAGGCAGACACGATCGGGTATTTAACCACCGCAGTAAACGCACATCTGAGCAGACGTCTTGTGTTCTGCTCTAGAACCCCCAAACCTGTAGTTTAGAGCCGCAGCACCGTCTTTTGGTGAGTCAGCCCATGAGACATATCGGCGGTTTTACCCCACTCGCGCGCCAGCCGTTTAACATTTTGTGGGCGTTCCCAGACATGCAGACTGTCTCTATGAAGTAGCTTACCTTACAGCTACCAGCTAAAACATTAGCACTAACAATTTGCATGTAAAATAGCTACATAGACACATAATTAAAATGAGTTAAGTTTGATGAGTTTAACTACAAAGCAGGCAATGCTATCAAAAAAATAAATTAAGTAAAAATATATACTTTCTTACCTCAAAATTAGTTTTTTCCTCCTAACATTGGCTATATCTGCCACAGGCTGCTACTTCCTCACATGTGGACTAAGGACTAAACTGAGCATGTGCAGAGTGAATCAGGTGATTCATAACTTGCTCCTGATTGGAGGAATGGAAAGTGTTACAACTGACCCATGTTACAACTATCCCCGGTCTTCCACAGTTACTTGTGTAAAAAAACGACTCTGGTAAAAGTAGAAGTACTGATTCAACTATTTACTCAATTAAAAGTAAAAAAGTACAGGCTATAAAATGTACTCAATGAGTAAAAGTAAAAAGTATTTTTACCGGATGTTTCTGTGCAAAGCTACATGTAACTGAACCTCACATCATATATTAATAATATAATTTGAAGACTATTGAACTTAAAATATCCCCTACAAACGTGTTTTTATACATCTTAAAACTCTGTGCTGTAGTTTTTCCACAAAAACAGTCAAATTATCCCATTCAAATCCTTAAAATGACATCTATTCCTCCCTCATTCATATTTGCAGGATATATGAATATGCAAATCATTAACTCATTGAGTGCCAGCCACTTTTGGAGAACGGACGCTCCCAGTGCCAGAGTTTCAGAGCGTTTTCAGTGATATCTCGAGGCCCACAGAATATTGTGTGATATTACTATGTAAACACTGAACACGCACAATGAACGATGAGACTCTATTGTATAAGCAGCAAAAAAAAGTTTATTGATACCATTTTCCGTTCTTTAGTTATGAGCCGGAGAAGATAGGTTGTTTTGAGCAAAAAGACAGGTTTCAAATTAGAAGCTGAGATATTCCGCCTTTTGTGAAATGCAGCATTTCAAGCACATTCACTGAGTCTGAAGCTAATATTTTCTGATGTAGTGACGTGGTGTAGTTGTGTGGTGCCCTGCGTGCCCCACCCCCCTCTCCCCCCCTCAGCTGCAAACTCCTCCCCACACTAACACACAGCCTAACACGCACCCAGTCTATTTTCGGAGCGCTCCGTTTTTGTGCGCCGGCTCCCAGCGCGACACGGAAATGCCAAACTGGACTGCAGGGAAAGGTTTGGCCCTTCGGCGTCGGGTGCTGCCTTTCTGGCGGCTAATCGTGTGGAGAAACTATGCAGACAGACAGACAGAGGCAGAGGGGCTCAGTTGTGGGCGCGGATTGACTGCTGTTCGCAGCCACCGTCAGCTGCAGCCAGAGCAATCTATATGGCTCTGACTGGAGCATGAGCGGTTTCTCTTTCATCACGGGGGCTTTTTCCTGCTGTTTTCCTGACTTTTCTCTAATCTGGAGAGCACTGTCGCCACCTGATGAGTCCGTAAAATAGGTTATACACCTTCAATAGCCACAATATTTGTACAGGAGATGCACGAGGCTTTGATCCACGTCCCACCGTCAAAAAACGCAATTGACGACAGCTATCGTCATTGGCACTCAATGAGTTAATCACAAAAGTTGAACTGTTGGATACAAGGTGTCTCCTACTTTATTGAAGCCTCTGGAGCACATACAAACACTGAGTTTTGAAAACACAAGACAAGATGTAACTATACCCTGCTTGTCTTGTGTTTCTTTCTCTAGTGTCTGATCAGACAACTATTACGCCAAGTAAACAAGAGACTTGGAAAAAGAAAAAGCTACACTGCCAGAGCGTCTGGCTCGTTCGAGTCTGCAGTGTTGACAACTTCAACCTCACTTTCAGCGGCATCGCTCATGTTGCTGGTTCCTCTGGCTGACATGAACATCACTATTCACAGACGCAATTTCTCAGCGTGACCGAGTGTCCGTCTCTTGTCTTTCTTATGGCAGCGTTCTCACGTTTGGTGTGTGGTTCTGATACATCGATACATGATGTGGTCTGGTGGCTGGACTGTGCACTTCTTTTCCAGGTTATGTCAACGCCCCCTTAGGAGACTGTCTAGCCAATGAAGTTTCGTAACATTGACAGAGAGCCAATCACAAGCTGACATTTAGGGGACCGGACGAGTGCCATTCCATACTATTGGCGGAGCCTGGAATGAGCTATCTCTATTCATTCTGACCCGTTTCTTCTCTGTCTTTATTTAATCATTGTTGTTGTGCATTAAAACTAAAGTAACAAGCTTGTTTTGAAAATGTAAGGAGTAGAAAGTACAGATACTTGTGTTAAAATGTAGGGAGTAAAAGTAAAAACTTGTCAGAAAAATAAATACTCAGCAGTACAGATACCCGGAAAATCTACTTAAGTACAGTAATGAAGTATGGTACTTCGTTACTTCCCATCTCTGGACCCAGGTTCCTTCCACATGTGTCATGCACTCATGAAAGGTCAGCGGTAACGAGGTCAAAGTTGAAATAATTTGAAGTTGGAGCGCAGCGCTCGGTGGCAAATTTGAACGCTGTGTATTTATTTTATTTTGTGACGAGCTTGTTTTGAAAATGTAAGGAGTATAAAGTACAGATATACTTGTGTTAAAATGTAGGGAGTAAAAGTAAAAACTTGTCAGAAAAATAAATACTCAGTACAGTACAGATACCCGGAAAATCTACTTAAAGTCGAACTGAACCTGTTCGTCACGTGCATAATGAGTCCGTTTCAGACTGAAAACATAGTTTGTCTAAGATGACAGCTTGAGAGGCGGGTCATAGTATCATGTCGATGATTTTATTTGACAATTCTGGGGACTGGATTGGGCTTTGGCCAATCCTGGCGTGTTACGCCTCCAAATCGAGTGGGATTCAGTGTGTTGTGGCGCTCCCCTCGGGAAGAGCCTTTTGACGGGAGGAGTGGATGTCAGCGACCCGCAGGCAGCCAGCTGCCTTCGTGTTGCCGAGTGGAGAGTGCAGCATGTCGGCCTGGAATCTCCGAGGTGCGACCCCGCCCTGACAGCCAAGCTCTCGGATGCGCGCGCCATTATCGCTGCTGTAACGATACGATATCCCTGGAATGCGCGTTTTAACGAGCCAGTTACATTTCTTTACATTCTTAGGGATTATAGTTTTTGTTTTTTGTTCATGTTTCTAACAATTGGCCAAGTTAGTAGTTAGTTTATGGGATAGGAACTCTGCCAGAAGAGAAGCACTAGGCGCCATTTTCGACTTCATTTGGAAGAGAACATTATCCAGAAATGAAGATTTGATTGCCAGCTGCATGTTGTGATATGATTGGTTGAAATGGGGTAGACATTTGATAGTACTGGGGTGACGTCAGCAAACTGTAAATTACTGTTATCAATGAAATCTTGAAAAACAAACTTTTGATGTGAAAAAGTGTGAAAAACTAAAGAAATTAGATTGTTGTGATTTTCTTTGCAAACATTATTAAATAGGTGCACTGCATACCCAGGTGTTTGAACTAAAAGAAAAGAAAAGTCATTCTTGGGTTCAGCTCGACTTTAAGTACAGTAATGAAGTTTGGTACTTTGTTACTTCCCATCTCTGGACCCAGGTTCCTTCCACATGTGTCATGCACTCATGAAAGGTCAGCGGTAATGAGGTCAAAGTTGAAATAATTTGAACTTGTAGCGCAGCGCTCCGTGGCAAATTTGAACGGTGTGTATTTATTTTATTTTGTGACGCTAAGTGCAGGGCCGTAGCTAGCTATGAGGACGGGGAGGTCCGGACCTCCCCTAATATTTCAGCCTGCCAAAAAAAAAAAAAAAAATTTTTTTTTTTTTTTTTTGCAGGCCAGGCCAGGCCACTCACTGAACAGCAGGCCAGGCGCCGCCTACTGGTTTACTAGTGGTTTTATTACTTTATTCAGGTTTAAAGTGGGTGCATCTCATTGTAAAATTGGACTTGGCCCAAATTGGGCTTCAAACGGCCCAAATCAGGCTTCAAACGGCCCAAATCTGGCTTTAAACGACCCAAATAGGGCTTCAAACGGCCCAAATCTGGCTTCAAACGGCCCAAATTGGGCTTCAAACGGCCCAAATTGAGCTTCAAACGCTGAATAATGACATCACAACAGTATAATCCTAATGTTGATTTAAAATGATATATTACTCTAAATATGGCTTAAAAAGGGGGGAAAAAAACCTCAAATCTTTTTTCGGCGGCGCCCTAACGGGCGCCGCCGAATCCGCCTCCCCTTGCTGGACCTCCCCTATTTCGGAACCCTGGCTACGGCCCTGGCTAAGTGTAGCACTGCTGCTGTACCATTGTTTTCCCATGGAGAGCAGTGACGCCCAATGATATGCAGCAGCACTCTGCTCATAGGAAAACAACAGCACACCCGGGGGTGTTGAGCAGTTTTACAGGGGAGCATGTAGGGTTTTGTCCTTCATGTGACATTTTTGGCATTTGGACTTTCAAACATTAATCGTCCCTAATTAAAAATCTGGCTCTGCACGGTCGCACATAAGATGGCATAGCTGTGGCCCAACAGAATTTGCTCACTCACACACAGAGATTCTTATTATATTATTACTATCATGATTATTACTTAGACTACTCGACTCGATTTAGCACCTCTGTGGAGGAACGATATATAAGCACTGCAGTATAAACCGGAAATAAATTTTACACCACTAATTGACAGTATTATGAGCCACACAATAGAGAAGAAGAAAAAAGAAGAGAAAACTGCAAACAATAAAAATAAAACATTTGCCATTTACCCCCCTTTTGTTGTTGTTGTTTCATAGTCATGATTCATATCTTAGCTGGTTGGCTTGCTTCCAGGATTCAAACTTTATGTTCTGAAACAAATGAATGGGAAATTCACTTCCTGGAACCAGAGCCATTCAAAAGTGAGAACTGCCAGTCAGATGAGGGCACTATTATCTGCAAGCTCACAGTTACAGGATCAATAGTATGGTCAACTAATCCTATAATGTCTTCTCGTCAGGGAGCAACGATGGCGACACCTGTAGAGCTGCTCTTGGGAACTTTGGATGATTTGGGAGATGACGAGTTCAAGAGGTTCAAGTGGTTCCTGCAGCAGACTGGCATCCTAGACATCCCAGCCATCCCAAAGAGCCGCCTGGAGAAGGCAGACAGGCCGGACACAGTAGATCACATGTTCCAGACCTACAGCGAATACACTCTGGAGGTGACCAAAGAGGTTCTGAGGAAAATCCTCAAGAATGATCTACTGCAACGATTATTAAACACCAGTTCAGGACCCGAAGGTAAGTAATGGGACAATTATAAAATGGGACTTTATGCAAGCATGCATCACATAAAATGATTTGTAAGATATGACATATATGACAAAATTATTTAAAAACACTTTTTGCCAACAATGTATATAGAGTGTGAGTCCACAGTTAATCACGATTAATCGCACAATTAATTTGATCTGTTGTAAATCTACCTTAAACCGAGGTACCTTAAACCTGACATTTTCTTGTGCCAGTTAACAACACTTGAGAGCTTTGTGCAAACATACACTATTGCATGGGGAGTAGCTATTATCATTAGCTATTATCATTAGTATGGGTAAGTATTTGGCCATTGGTATTGGTATTATTGCTAGTAGTTACTGGGAATACGCAGTAACTAGTCTGTCTATGCTGTCTCTCTCAAATATATATATATATATATATATATATATATATATTTATATATATATATATATATATATATATATATATATTTCAATCATGAGAGACCAGTGGGTAAAGTTTAACAAGCGAGCTTTATTCACGAATGGCATGGCGGTTAGTTCTATGGCACGAAATGGCATGGCAACTAATTCTATTGCATGGCAGCATGGCAACTGATTCTTTGGCGTAATGACTCCGTGGTAAGATGACTCTCTTCTTGTGGTGAGAGAGGAGGGCATCTGCTCAGACTAGGATAGAGAATCCCCCCCTGTAGGGAATTCTTCAGGAGTCAAGACGTTGGTGGTGGACTGGGGAGGTGGGTGGGGCGAAACGCAGCTTCAGAGGAGGGGATACGACCTGCCCAGGTACAGCGACCATGGAGGTGAAGGATCAGGGAAAGAGGATGATGACGCGCTGTCGGGGTGTCACGATACACTAATTTCACGATACGATACCATACACGATATTGGGTTCACGATAACGATACGATACGATATTTTAACAATATTCTTTTTAACAAAAGTAAATAATTTTTATGTATTTATTTATCATTTATTTAAAGGAGAACTTACCTCCAAAACACTTTTTTTCAGCTTTTAACCAATATGACTTTGGGGGTGATGTGTGAAGAATGCTGGTCAAAATTTCCACATTTGTGACCAAACTGTTGCCATTCTGCCATTTGTATCATTTTTCAGCAGCATAACTGGCATAAGCGCCCTGTAAGGGTGGAACACTGCTTTTTTTTTTTGCCCGCAAATGAATGGGATATTTGACACGTCGTGACGTCACGATGAACCAAAGACTATGGGATTTCAAGATAGTTACTCCACTACTCCCCCTGTACCCTTTCGGCTCCTCACAACTCCAAGCCTATTCCCATGATGTCACAAGCATTTTCCTACCAATATGGTGCTAGTAGCTACAATACAACCAGCTCATTGGACGTTTGTGTCACTTGACCAGTTAACACTAGAACCGCCACTGTGGTCAGTGGGACCGTTTTGATATTTTCAATGCATGTAACTATATTTCAATAAAAGATATGACCCTGCCTGTCCATGACTTTTCCTAAATATGTGTTTTTTACTATCTATCTACGTTTTAAAGTTGTGTCATGAAAGGCAAGAGAGTAATAATAATTTAATCCTTGGAGCGCCATCGCGGTCACAGAGACCAGTGCAGTTTGTGAATGGAGAGTGTAGCCTATAGCGCAGCCAGTGCACTTAGCAGCATCATATCTCTCTCCCACTTTCCCCATGCAGATCCCTCTCTCTCTCTCTCTCTCTCACACTCACTCTGCTGCTTGTAGGGAGCCGATCTCTCTCTCTCTCTCTCTCTCCCCCTCTGCCTGCTTGCTCTCTGTGCTCAGAGCAGAGAGAGCACAGTCTGACATTTCCGCAAACAAATCTCATCACAGTTTAGCGCACATGTAAAATATAACGCTATACTACGACGTGACAACGTGACAACGCTGCTCTAAACACATCGGCTACTAAAATATATTTCCCTGCATCTCATACTGAGAGATTAGATCGGTATTGAGTTTGGACAGACTGAATCCTCCTGGTCCCATGCAGGAGCCTGTTTCGCCAGCCAGGGTCTGGGAGGAGGGAGGCGGAGAACGCAGCCTGCAACTGCGCTGAGAGGAAAACTTTTGCACAACTTTTAACAAGAATCACGAAAAGCCCCCAAACTAAAATTAAAAAGGGACTTTGTGGCAAGTTGGACGAGGGAATGACGTGGAGAAATCTCACATTGTGTTACCCCAGAGCGGGGGGTTTGTCCTATTGTGCGGTGTGCTGCGGTAAACGAGCCTCGTGTCACTATGCTCTTATCGATAGATAGACGCCACACACACACATGGAGAAAAATAATTAAATTTCTATTTCGCCACTGAATTACCAAATTGATATTACTTTCAACCATTTTGAGCAACGCTGCTTCCATACAGGCTACCAGCGTTGGCTAGTTGTTGATATTTATAAAGATATTGCTCCTCTCAAATAAGTTATTTTCGAGGCGGTGGGCAAACTGTAATGGCGTCGATTTCCGGAAAAAAATCTTGACTTGAACACAGCCAAAGAGTTTAGTATAGACAAGAGCATATGTCATTTCTTGGTTTTTTCCATAGGTATTTTCAAATCACTGTTCTGATACATATCTAGGGGGTAAGTCCTCCTTTAACCATGTGAGTCCCATTGAAATCGAAACCTCTTTTCAAGGGAGCCCTGGGAAAATACTGGAAAAATAGTCTTTCATTTGAAATACACAAAATACAAAACAAATGCTGTTTTTGGAAATTGTTATTATAATAACTATAAAACAACATGGAAGATAATGCTTCTCTTGCAATAGAATGTGTCACACTGTCACAAACTAAATGTTTGTTGCATGGTGAAAGAAAAATAAAGTAATCTATTTCTTAAATAACTCATGCTCAATGGTCCCTAAACTTATGTACCCCTTGAGCTGTTTTGCCATCCCAGTAGTAGTCTACCCCCTCACTCGTGCGTGTTGATTCTGCTAAATTTGTTCTATTATTATTCAGGAGCAAAAAAAAAAAAAAAAATTTTTTTTTAACGATATCATTTTTTTCTGACGATACGCATATCGTGACGTTTCGATATCGCGATATATCGTGCGTCGAAATATCGTGACAACCCTACGCGCTGAGCATGGCTATATGTACTGCCACCTCATAGCCTCCGCAGTGACGTCAAATTGGCATGTTGACAGGGGCTGATTGGCTATTGAGGATGGGGTGATGAGTCACACGTCATAACGGACGTCACACTAGGATTACACTTGACTAAGGCTGGGAGCTGATGCCTATTGTGATGTGAGGTAACATGACTGGTCTTCATCTTGAAACTAGGTCGAGACCAACATATATATATATATTACAATCATCTGTCTCTCTCTCTCTGCCCTCAGACCGTGGCAGAGAGAGAGAGACAGGCAGAGAGAGAGAGACAGGGGGAGATAGAGAGAGGGGGGAGAGAGCTGAGACAGCTGCTCTTACCCCTACTAATGATAATAGCTAATGATAATACTACCCATGCAACAGTGCATATTTGAACAAAGCTCTCAAGTATTGTTAACTGGCACAAGAAAATACCAGATTTAAGGTACCTCCGTTTACGGAAGATTTAGAACCGATTTAAAAAAAGAGTGTGATTAATTTGCGATTAATCGTGATTAACTATGGAGAATCATGCAATTAATAGCGATTAAATATTTTAATCGATTGACAGCCCTAAATGAAATGTATATAGAGTGTGAGTCTACTTTCATTAGTATATGTCCAGACAATAGATTTGTGAAGAGCGGCAGGCTGCCATTTTAGTATAGAAAGTATCTGGTTGTTCAACACAAAAGTTGCCAACACAAACAATAAAGCACAGATTGTAGGAATTATCAGCACAGTGGAAAAGTGTCTTTAGAGAATCTGATTGGTTGCATCAAACTCCCTGTTGCATGACCCTCACCCTAACTCCCTGTTGAGTAATAATAACTGACTGTACAACAGCTTATACCTTCAACTCCATTAAACGCCAGGATGAGCTTACTAAATAAATTCATGTTTAGAATATGGACATTTAACAGGAAATATTAGCATTACTCATAATTACTATACCATTCTCTCATTGTTGTCTGTTCATTCAGAGACGCTTGCCGAGTGCCGGAGTAAACACAAATCCAACTTGAAGAAGAAGTTTCAGCGTTTGTTTGAGGGAATCACAAACTCAGAAAAGTTGGTACTTCTGAATGAGATCTTCACAGAGCTCTTCCTCACAGAGGAAGAGACTGGAGAGGCCGACAATAAACATGAAGTCAGACAGATTGAAACGGCATCCAGGAAACCACTGAGCCCAGAAAACACAATCAAAAGTGAAGACATCTTTAAACCCTTACCTGGAAGAGATAAACCAACCAGAACAGTGCTGACAAAGGGAGTGGCTGGCATTGGGAAAACAGTCTTAACACAGAAGCTCACTCTGGACTGGGCTGAAGACAAAGCCAACCAGGATATGCAATTCATATTTCCAATCACTTTCCGAGAGTTGAATCGGCTGAAAGATAAACAGTTCAGCTTGGTGAAACTTCTTCACCACTTCTTTCCTGAGACCAAAAAAGCAGGAATCTGCAGGTTTGACAAATTCCCAGTGATGTTCATCTTTGATGGACTGGATGAGTGTCGGCTTCCTCTAGACTTCAAGAACAATGAGTTCCTGGATGATGTTACAGAGTCGACCTCAGTGGATGTGTTGCTAACAAACCTCATCGAGGGGAATCTGCTTCCGCTTGCTCACATCTGGATAACCACACGACCTGCAGCAGCCAGTCAGATCCCTTCTGAGTACGTTGACATGGTAACAGAGGTGAGAGGCTTCAATGACCAACAGAAAGAAGACTACTTCAGGAAGAGATTCAGAGATGAGGAGCAGGCCAGCATAATCGTCTCCCACATCAAGAATTCACGAACCCTCCACAACATGTGCCACATCCCAGTGTTCTGCTGGATCACTGCTAAAGTTCTGAAGCATCTGTTGAACACTCGTGACACAGAAAACCTGCCCAAGACCCTGACTGCGATGTACATCCACTTCCTGGTGGTTCAGTCCAAATTGCAGAACGTCAAGTATCATGGGAAAACTGAAACAGATCCGCACTGGACACAGAGCAGCGACATGATTCTCTCTCTGGGAAAACTGGCTTTTGAGAAGCTGGAGGAAGGCCACCTGATCTTCTATGAAGAAGACCTGAAACAGTGTGGTATTGATATCAAAGCAGCCTCAGTTTACTCAGGAGTGTTCACACAAATCTTTAAAAAAGAGGAGTGTGGGATGTACCAGGACCAGGTCTTCTGCTTTGTCCATCTGAGCATTCAAGAGTTTCTGGCTGCTGTTCATGTCATGGTCTCATTCATCAACACTGGTGTCAATCCACTGTCAGAAGCCTCCAGGTTGTCTAGGCTATTCAGAGACAGATCAGCAGTAAAATATCTCTACCAGAGTGCTGTGGACAAGGCCTTACTGAGTCCAAATGGACATCTGGACTTGTTCCTCCGCTTCCTCCTGGGCCTTTCACTGGAGACCAATCAGGCTCTCCTACAAGGCCTGCTGCCACAGACAAGAAGTAGCTCACAGACCAATCAGGAAACAGTCCAGTACATCAAGAAGAAGATCAAGAAGAATCCCTCTGCAGAGACAAACATCAATCTGTTCCACTGTTTGAATGAGCTGAATGACCGTTCTCTAGTGGAGGAGATCCAACAGTACCTGAGATCAGGAAATCTCTCCACAGTCAAAATCTCCCCTGCTCAGTGGTCGGCTCTGGTCTTCATCTTACTGTCATCAGAAGAAGAGCTGGACGAGTTTGACCTGAAGAAATACTCTGCTTCAGACAAGGCTCTTCTGAGGCTGCTGCCAGTAGTCAAAGCCTCCAATAAAGCTCTGTAGGTTAATAACTGGGTAGATCAAATATATTAAATAAAATATATATACATTTTTAAATGTGTTGTATATCTCTCTCACCAATTCTTCTTCAGGCTGAGTGGCTGTCAGCTGTCAGAGAGAAGCTGTGAAGCTCTGGCCTCAGTGCTCAGCTCCCAGTCCTCCAGTCTGAGAGAGCTGGACCTGAGTGACAACATCCTGAAAGATGCAGGTGTGAAGCTGATCTCTGCTGGACTGAAGAGTCCACACTGTAGACTGGAGACTCTCAGGTCAGTATTCCTCTTCGTGTTCAACAGACAACCATTTAAATCCTGCTTTACATACACGTTAATATCAGCAATTATCACACGGCTTTGTTGAATGCTTGATTCTGATTGGTCGATCACAGCATTCTACAGTCTGTTATTTCTGTGTATCAGACCATTGCTTATAACAGACAATTCTGATGACAGACTCCGGAGGCCGTGGGTCATATCAATCTGCAGAAAGAAGTCCAGTAAATGCTGTTTCTTTAATAATCAAATTAACAATGGGAGTGCCTCTCCTAGTTACATTTTGATTTCTTTAGTTAGTAACCGTGTAATAAGCTGGATGATGTACAGCTCACATAAACACATATCATGTAGAGGATTATCTCTGTTCATGTCATTTTAAAACCAATTGTGAATCCAATATTTAGCAAGACTTCCTAGTCTATGTGAATTACTTTCCATGATATGTGAATTACTTTCCATGATATGTGAATTACTTTCGAATTACTTTCCATGATATGTGAATTACTTTCCATGAGGACATTTCATTGTTTCCTCTCCTTGGATTCAGATTCAGATTCAGATTCAGATGACTTTATTTATCTCAGAAGGACAATTCATTTTCACAGCCTACCCAACACCTTAAAAGCTCACAGGCGAGGAACAAATACTCCTGACAGACATGACAAGACATAACGTAACAGCATGACATAATAAACTAGAACGAATGCAACGCGGACTTATGCCTCCGCCATTAGTTCATTCTAGAGTCCAAATCGCCATTTGAGGCAAATTGGAAGAAATTCTGTCAAGGCGCTCCTGAGATGTTGCGTTACAGAGTTTGGAAATTGGGTGTGTGAGGTCACAGTGACCTTGA
The DNA here is from genome assembly GCF_964638095.1 of Poromitra crassiceps. Classification (NCBI taxonomy): domain Eukaryota; kingdom Metazoa; phylum Chordata; class Actinopteri; order Beryciformes; family Melamphaidae; genus Poromitra; species Poromitra crassiceps. Next base: position 37,354,478 of record NC_139633.1, on the reverse strand, counting down.
ACTTTGACTACCAAAATGTAATCAGTTCATCCTTGAGTCCAAGTGGACGTTTGAGGCAAATTCAAAGAAACTCCATCAAGGCATTCCTGAGATATTGCGTTAACAAGCTTGAAAATGGCATTCGAGAGGTCACAGTGACCTTGACCTTTGATCACCAAAATGTAATCCGTTCATCTTTGCCCCCAAGTCGACGTTTGAGCCAAATTGGCAGAAATTCCATCAAGCCGTTCTTGAGATATCGCTTTAACGAACTTGGGAATGGCAATAATACGTATTTATTAATGGTGCATCTATCATTTACAAAGTATGAGAATACAATAATTAAACACATTAGAGATTAGGTTATTAATCAGGAATAAAATGTTTATAACTGTGTTACTAATGCTTAGTGATGTATGAATAATGCTTTATAAATGATGAATTCATGATGAATTATGTATTTAATAATGGTTTATTAATACTTTATAGTGTATAGTTATTATAAAGTGTTACCACATTGGGTGCTGCTCAGTGATTTTCACTGCACAGTGAGGTTATCGTTTCACAGCACACTGTGGGATATGTCGCTAGTAATCACAGTAACGTGAACGTTCACAATCATGACCACTAATCATTACATAATGTTAGGCAAACAACAGATGACTAAATAAATGGTTAATGATAATTGAATGACAGCAATAGCCAATGAGCTGCATTGAGTCATTCGGTTAGAAATCCATGGTGCATCATGAGAATACGGCACTTTAACTCATTCATGGCCAGTTTAGGACTGCCAATATTTAGCACAGGCCAAAGATTTTCATAATTGTTGGTCATCTTTCAAGACCCACAGTAAATTATCTATTAGCACCAAAGTGATTTGCAATACCTCAAAATGAAGATGTACGTCTCTGGGTTCACCAGGAAAAAAAAGTGAGCTTTTAGCATGTTCTGTACTCTACTTATAGCCATTTATATACACCCTGTTTTCACCCAAAAGGTCTCTCTGAGAAGAAAAACAGGAGAAAAGGCGATTTTTGTAAAGCACACAATCTCAGGCAGAACTCGCTCTCAATTCTTTTATTTTGAACTGCCTGGCAAGCTTCTGGTTAGCAACACCGCACTGCTGACTCCCCAGTCCTGGGTGATGTAGTGGCAGGTGATGGTCACGTAGTTTTCGGTTGTCATGGCAGTCCAGCTATCTGTCGTCAGTGCAACCTTGCCGCCGGTAGATGTAACGTCAGCTAGCTCTGCTAGCAACTTGGACTTAGCATCACCGTATCTCTTCTCAAAGTGCCTGGTGATTGTGCTTCGGCTTGGGATATCGTATGCTGGTTCCAGGAGGTGCATCATTTGCTTAAATCCCCTGCCTTCAACCATAGAGATAGGCATCATGTCTTTTTCTATAACCCCACAGATCGACTGGGTTATTTTCTCTGCTCGCCGTGAGTCACAACTTTTCCTCTTAAATGCTGAGCTGATGGTGGGTTGCTCTAGCGGAGATGAAGAGGAGCCAGCCAATTTATCTGAATGAACACCGTTCAAGTGATAGAGCAGTGCTGTCGTTGTGTTGGTGTAGCTGTACACCGATTCACAGTGTTTGCATACGGCAGTATCTTCTCCTTTCTTATCAAAATGTTCCCACACAACGCTTCTCTTCGCCCTCTTCATGGTCGTTGCAACTGTGTGGGTTTTCCTATTCTATTTCAGACCAATCTTAAAATGGCTGCCTGCCACCAGGTGTTCAGAGTTTACTGCGCCTGCGTGATGTGTCTGAAAAGGGCTATAGTAATACCATTGCGCCCTCTGGTGGATCATTAAGAAATTATTTGAAAACACCATTCTACTGTCAGAAATCAGAACGCAAGTTGCTTTTTGTTTTTGTTTTGATCGAGTAATTTTTCTTTGCTCGAGTAAATCCTTAACAAGCAATTAATTGAGTTTCGATTAATTGTGTGCATCCCTAAGCCCAACCAAACGCTGCTGTATACACTGGCTTTGTTTTGTTTGTTTCTGACATTGTCTGACATAAATAGATAAAAAAAAAAAATTGAATTGTCCCTGGGCTGCAAACTCATTTAAACTGTGGAGATCAAAGTGATTTCTGTGGAGAGTAATGTTAGCGTTACTGGCAGGCTCTGTTCCCCCGAGACGCTGTTTCTAACTCGGCATGAGAGCGCGCTCGAGGTCGCTGCTGGAGGAGCCGGCTGGAGGTATGTGCGCATGGCCGTGTGCTCCAGACGGTGGGAGGCTTTGCGGAGCTGCACACCGTGGAAAAAGTGCATCAAACTCAGATTGATAATCCTCTAACTTCATTTGAGCTTATTGAGGTAATATATTAATATTGTAACAACAGATATTACAGATATAACGTCTATAATGAAGACGTGCCAACTTTGATGACGTGGTGTCCAGTATTTTAAGAGCAGAGGGTTTTTTCATTTCCTGGAAAGTTGCTGTTTTGGAGATGCGTGGTTTACATCGGACAGCGACGATATGTAATGTTACACAAACACGCAAAGTTCAAATTAAGCAAATATTGAATTAGTAGATGGGGTTCCTCCATATTTTGTGTAAAGCCAGAGAGTATGGAATACACAGGGAGAAGAGACCCACATGTATGATAATAACATTTCAGCAAGTATGAAGTTGATTTAAAAAATCCTGCTTTAATTTGTGCTGTCCAGCCCTCCCACAGCTCATCAAATATGGCATTCACATAAAAATATTTGCAAGACATTGTTGAGTGACACTCTCTCCCTCTTTCCCTCTCTCTCTCCCACACACACACACACTAGGGATGTCACGATACCAAAATTATGAGTTCGGTACCGATACCTGCCTAAGTATCTCGATACCGATACTCAAACGATACCACGGCAAAAACCTAAAACATCAGGAAACATGTGCCCAGTACTCTACTGAGCACATTTTCTCCCTTTCTATTTGTTTAGCAGAACTCTGCCAAGGTGTATTGAGTCATTTCATTTTGTGTTCAGTCTACTTTAGTAGGCTATGTGGGCTAATAATCCTGGGCTTCTAAATGTGTTTTATTTTGGCACAAGGAAGGGATATTAACATGTTGTCCTGTGTATTAATGAATGTCATTATGTTTCTTATTTGCATGCACAATAAATAGGCTATTGAAATATATGCTATGGTGGTGGTTTATTATATGGTGTAATTTTTCATGTCAGGTGTGTTTTTGACAATTAATCACTATATCATTAATAATTGGATTATTGTAAATATTAGTATGGGGGACATGGGATTGCTGCATGCCATGTAAGGGTTTAATGACACTCTATGGCCTTGATTTAATTATTTAGTACATATTTGAGTCAGGGCCATGGTGTTATTGGGGCTTTTGCATTATGCAGTGGTCTGATGTCCCCTAGGTAGGCCAATTTTCAGAAAGTTGGCAAAAGAAAATGCGGTAGCCTATTATCCACGTAATGTTCCACTCACTACCATTATGCCTAATATCAGGAATGTTGAAGAGGAGGGGCAATTAATTGACGTGATTAAAAGATCTCCAGACGCCGCCAGGCAAACCCTCAAACGAGGGAAATGAACCCCGTTCTCTGATGTGAAAACATCCTAGCCTGATATTCAGACTGAAGTGGAGGGAATCATGATGGCTTGGTGACAGAGAGCACACTGCTGTCTGCCTCTGCGGAGCAGCTGCTAACATTACACGTGTGTGCATTTGTCTCTCTATGAAAAACATCACATAGCCGTTCATGATTATACAGAGGTACGTAAAATGTATTACCAGACGGCACTCTTCAATTCAGCATATATATAATCCACGGAGAGGTTACAGTAAGTGAATAAAATGTCAATTCTGGATGTGAGTCATCTATTATCCCGCTCTCTTGCTCGTTAAAAGTGCATGTTTTTGAATGCAGTTTGGTTACATCATCCGCTCGTTGCGGCTCCCAGAGGTTTGGTGAGCGGCGCCAACAGCGCCGGTCGCACACTGACGCAACTCATGACATTTTAAAAAGTATCGGTACTAAATTAACGTGGTATAGTACCGTTTTTAACGACAGGGTAGCGCGGTACCATTGTGGTACCGGTATATCGTGCATCCCTAGACGGCGGGAGGCTTTGCGAACTCAGATTGATAATCCTCTAACATCATTTGAGCTTATTCAGGTAATATATTAATATTGTAACGACAGATATTACAAATGTAACGTCTATAATGAAGACGTGCCAACTTTGATGACATGGTGTGCAGTATTTTAAGAGCAGAGGGTTTTTTCATTTCCTGAAAAGTTGCTGTTTTGGAGATGAGTGGTTTTCATCGGACAGCGACGATATGTAATGTTACACAAACACGCAAAGTTCAAATGAAGCAAATATTGAATTAGTAGATGGTAGTGATGCGCGGGTCAGGGTTTTTTAACTCATTGAGTGCCAGCCACTTTTGGAGAACGGACGCTCCCAGTGCCAGAGTTTCAGAGCGTTTTCAGTGATTTCTCGAGGCCCACAGAATATTGTGTGATATTACTATGTAAACACTGAACATGCACAAAGAACGATGAGACTCTCTTCTATCATCTGCAAAAAAAGTTTATTGATCCCATTTTCCGTTCTTTAGTTATGAGCCGGAGAAGATAGCTTGATTTAACCAAAAACAGCAATTTTTTTCTAGAAGCTGAGATAATGAGCCTTTTGTGAAATTAAACATTTCAAGCACATCACTGACTCTGAAGCTAATATTTTCTAATGTAGTCACACCTCAAAAATAATTTCCTTCAATAAAACAGTGAAGGCCAGGGAATTTTGTTTGGCAGAATAATATTTTTTAGCTGCAACCAGCAGCGCTGGCCCCTGCGTGCGCTGCTGGTTGCAGCTTCTTGCTGGTCTTGATTTGCTGCTGGTGGGCATCGGATATTCTGGCTTGCGTTTGCCAATCCTGTCCTGCTGTCTGGGTCTGTCTGGGTCAGTGTTGTGTGCTGCTCTGCGTGCACCCCCCCCCCCCCCCCCCCACTGCACACTCCTCCTCCGTATGGGAGTGTCTCTGGTGGCTTTCTGCTGCGTTTGCTGTGCACAGTGAAGGGTGCGCGACATCCAGCTTTTTTACAGCGTTCCGCGTGTGTTTGTCACCGGCTCCCATGCTTCCAGTTGAGAATAATAACAACTCCACGGCTGATCATGCGGATGTGCTGTCGCAACGGACACGGAGGGGCTCAATTGTGGCAGCAGATTGGCTGCTGCAGGCACAGCTACAGTAATGTTATGCTTCATGCATATCGATGCATACGGATGCGATGCGATTTCCGTTTCCCCAACGACTTCTTCTTTGTTTTTTCCTCGCCTTTCTGTACTCTGGAGAGCACTGTCGCCACCTAAGGGTTCTGTAAAATAGGTTACACGCCTTCATAGCTCCCATATTTGTACAGGAGATGCCTGATGCTTTGATCCACGTCCCACCGTCAAAAAACGCAATTGACGAACATACTCGTCCTTGGCACTCTACGTTACTAAACGAAATGACGAACATGCTCGTCCATGGCACTCAATGAGTTAAGGCCCGCCCCAACCCAACCCGTCATTGGAGCCAGCCCGCCCCGCCCAGCCCGTTAAAATATCTGAAAATTCCTAACCCAGCCCAACCCAGCAGCCCGCAACGGCCAATTTAATGTACCGTAAATTCCGGACTATAAGCCGCGGCTTTTTTCCCGTTTTTTGGCCCCTGCGGCTTATATAACGGTGCGGCTTATCTATGGATTTTTTCAGAAAAAAAAAAAAAATACAAATAAAATCTCTCTTTTTTAGCACTCTTTCTAACTATAAATCCACTTCTGTTTTAATTTCCTCTCTTGCCCTCTTTTCACCACACCGCGGACACTGTGTGCACTGTAAAAATAAACAACGGTGGTGTTGTGTTATGTTGTTTTGTTGAAATGTTACGGTAATACGGTAAATGGGAGCTTCCTCAAACAGCCATCTCTTTCCCGACAATCCCCTCTGTGCGTGACCACTTACATATGGTAATTACGGTAAGCAAACGGCCACTCGGCCATCAACTCCCTCCCCCGACTACCAGGAGAAAATCACAAACTTCGGCGAATTCACACAAAGGAAGATCAAGGAATATTCACAACAAGACGAGCAGTAGAAGCAACACTCTCACTTACCATGGGGAAGGTATGCAGAAATTCACACGACGCAGCTTTCAAGTTGAAAGCAGTCAATCTCGCATTAAAAGAGGGAAACAGAGCAGCCGCGCGTAACCTGGGCATCGATGAGTCAATGGTGAGGCGTTGGACGGTGCAGCAGGAGGAACTGTCTCAGTGCAAGAAGACCAAAAAGTCCTTCAGAGGTCATAAAAGCAGATGGCCCGAACTTGAAGATTCCCTTGAAGATTGGGTGTTGACCCAGAGAGCAGACGGCCGAGGCGTTTCCACGGTGCAGATCCGACTGAAGGCCAAAACAGTCGCCACCGAAATGAAAATTGAACATTTCATAGGTGGCCCATCTTGGTGCTTCCGATTCATGAGACGAAAGGGACTGTCCGTCCGGGCGATAACTACTGAACAACTCCCTCCCGACTACCAGGAGAAAATCACAAACTTCGGCGAATTCACACAAAGGAAGATCACGGAATATTATAGGAGTGTGAAAACATCCACAATCACCAACGGGTTCCAAAACGCTGGACTGCTGCGGGATGAAGAGGATGACGCCGCCACAGCTGACGCTGAGGGCCGTCAGAGGCTTCAGAGGCTGTTCGATGCCGACAGTGACGAAGAGGAGTTCGTTGGTTTTGAGTGACAATGAAGGAGAGAGGAGAGTGGTTGACGAAGCCACCCTGAACCTGTTCGTTTCCGACACTGAAGATGAGGACTTTGGTGGTTTCAGTACGCAGGAAGAAGAGGAAGACGAGGATTAGTGACTTGACTTCTCTGGTTACAGGTTTGCTGCACATATAGCCTATTGTTGTGTGATTTTGTCTGGGGATTAGTGACCTGACTTTTGTTTTGTTTTGTTGAAATGTTAATAAATGGGAGCTTCCCCAAACAGCCATCTCTTTCCCGACATTCCTCTCTGTGCACGAACCCTTTCATATGGTAATTAAACATCAAAACACCCGCGGCTTATAGACCGGTGCGGCTTATATAAGAAAAAAATAGTCAATTTTGGTCCCGCGGCTTATATACCGGTGCGCCTTATAGTCCGGAATTTACGGTAATATGTCTCCGGACTCAGGAGGAGCACAGCAGAGCTTCCAAGGTGTGCAAAGTAGCTAATAACTCTGTCTCTCTCCCCCCTCTCTCACACACACACACACACACACACACACACACACACAGACACTTACATGCTGCCGTGCGCGACAACAGTTGTAGCCTAGGTCTGCTCTGGATGAGTTGCGCTGCTGCTTTTGCAACGCCCTGTAAAAGGGCGATATGTGTGGAAAGAATTCAATGACGATGCTTTCCTCAGATCAAAGTGTATTTTGTCTTTAAGTCACAAAACCATACATGTACAAATGTCACAGTGGCTATTATTACTAAGTTCCTGGCAACAATATAACATATCAAAAATACTGTAGCTACATCAATAGACCATAATACAATATTAGCCTACTATTGGAATGTATACAGGTAAACCAGTAACTTAACATAAATTCACTCATACAATACAACACCAGTAACTTAATATTCATATAAACTCACTCAATCAACACAAGACTAGTAACTAACGTGTACATGGCCACAAAGAACTACTGTTGAAAGACCACATGAGATGCTAGTTAGCTTTGCACTGTTCTAAACATGAACCAGACGCTGCCCGTGGCTAACGTTAGCTTAGCCACATTAGCTTCGCTCGTCGTCAGGTAATTAACTGCATTCCAACACAAAGCACGGACGTGTCACACTACAAACAGTTTCCCGAGGGCATACATACATTTACAAAACATACCATACAATATCAAACGTTACCATGAGGGATAAATACCTGTAAAAGGGCGATATGTGTGGAAAGAATTCAATGACGATGCTTTCCTCAGATCAAAGTGTATTTTGTCTAAAGAGGGGAAGCAGTGCATCCCAAAATATCGCTCCAAGCGCCTAGGCGCCGCCTGCTGGTACCCTCCAGTAATTACTACTGTTGTGAAACTTACGAATCCTGAGCATAGTAAAACAGAAAATGTATGCGGTTCTCAAATGGTTAAACATAACTACAAAGACAACGGTGAAACATGAAACACACATGAAAATGCCCACAAGATAACTGAAATCAATATAAAACAAATGCTTTGTTTTATTCTGCTATATCCAAATAATATGAGTTTTTACTGCTTTTAATTATTCTCAATATAGGCTACTTTATCGATTGTTCCCAAGCATTTTAACTCTTTTAGTGCCTTTTAACAAAATATGAGTTTTTACTGCTTTTAACTATTTTAAACATATTTTGTATCAATTGTTCCCATGACTGTATGATCTTTTTAATCTTAGCACAGACCATGAATTTATTATGCTATACCCGAATTGCATCTATCACACTTTCATGTCAGTCTTTCTTCAATTAATCCATGGTCTTCAGATAGCGATTCCCCAAAGTGCGGATGGCGTGACCGCAGTGTTTCAAATGGAGGTAGCAGGTAGAGGTAGGCACTAGGCAGGCTACAGAAACAGTTCTTATTCTTCCCCATTTATTTGAATTACCTCATGCGCTCTCAATTGGCCATGTTGCAGTAGTAGGCTACTAAACGTAGTAGTGCAGCAGGTGCGCACACGGCTTGCAGATACGGCTAGACTCGCTGTCTGATTTCTTTTAATTACCTCGCTCTCAATTGTTCACAGCCTACTCACGTTGCAGTAAAGTTGACAAATAGATCACAGTCGAGTCCACAACAGAAAATCTGCGGTGGCATTATATGGACACTTCAAATAATAATTACAGCGAATAATCCTTCCAAAATGTTTGTTTTGAGAGCACATAGGCTACCTCATTGAAGCATTTCTTTACTCCATGTAGGCTATAGAGAGTGCAGCAGGAGTCTGTCTGATTGTGTGTGAGAGAGAGTTCACGTCTTTAAGGTTAATTACTCTGCGTGTTTCACTGCTCTAAATTATTTAATAATGTTGCTTTGTCACGTTCTGAGCCTGCCCCGCCCGCACCCAAGATATTTTCATAATTTGCCAACCCAGCCCACCTGCGGGGCGGCCCAGCCCGCGGGACCCGGCGGGTTCTGGGTGACCCGCGCATCACTAGTAGATGGGGTTCCTCCATATTTTGTGTAAAGCCAGAAAGTATGGAATACACAAGGAGAAGAGACCCACATGTATGATAATAACATTTCAGCAAGTATGAAGTTGATTTAAAAAAATCCTGCTTTAATTTGTGCTGTCCAGCCCTCCCACAGCTCATCAAATATGGCATTCACAAAAAAACGTATTTGCAAGACATTGTTGAGTGACACTCTCTCCCTCTTTCCCTCTCTCTCTCCCACACGCACACGCACACGCGCACACGCACACGCACACGCACACACACGCACACACACACACACAGACACACACACACACACAGTACTCTCTCTCTCTCTCTCTCTCTGACACACACACACACACACATACACACACATGAGATAACACTGCCAGTCATGTTTCGGGTCTAAACACTAATGTATGAGAGTAGTTCTGAACGTAAACTTACTTTGATGTCACATCAGTGATATATATTGAATATATTGAGATCCTGCGTCCACTCCGATCTTGTGAGCATGACTGCTCACTACAGTGTGGCAGACTGTAGTAAAAAGCTTCTCCATCCGCTAAGTGGTTTCTACCTTAGCCGTGCGTGACGACCGCATGTTTTTGATCATTGTCAGTTCCTCCAAAACATACAACTGTCGCTGTTTTCCACCTATGAGTCTTGTTGCTTCCACACATGTATCTCAGTCAAAATAAAAGCTCTCTGCAGAGCCATGTCATTGTGACCTCATGACATTTTTAAGGACATTTCATATTATTTTGAAGGCCAAGATTTATCATCAGTGGACCGTCGCTACTAAATGTATTTTATTAAACTGGACGGACAAACCCTGTCTCACACACACACACACACACACACACACACACGCACGCACGCACGCACGCACGCACACACACACACACACACACACACACACACACACACACACACACACACACACACACACACACACACACACACACACACACACACACATCTCGCTGTCACTCACCACGATCGCAGATTTAACTCCAAAACAGTAGCATTGTGGATGTGAGTGGATCTACATTTACTAGTTTAATATTATCAATTGCCTGGCCTCCCAGGATACCTCGTAATGTTGCATTTACCCCCATGCATATCGTTTTGACCATTTTTTCAACTTATAAATGTATAAAACCAGAGGAAACTCGCGTTTTCTAGTGCTTCTCTATGGAGCTCTAAGCTGAGAATGTCCGAGTGTATTGTAGAGCTGCACGCGCTGTGATTGGCTCGTCTGCGTTCGGGGCGTGGCTTAGCGATAGGTCAATTGATCCCAAGTGAACCGCCCCATCTGCAAAGCCTTAGGGGAGTAACCTGTGGAGGAAAAATCCACCTGCAATGTCCTGCCGATTGATCAATAATGAAATATCCGTTTCAAGTGTTCTAGGAGGTTTTTATTCCACAATAACATCTCTTCAGAGAGGTCTCTTCCTGACCACGTTGTCAATGCAAGAGCCCCGCATTATTGTTTACTTCACATCATATACTGAAACTATCGATGCCCGCCCCCCAGCGTGGAGGGCAGTGATTTTCCACTACTGTCTAACAGTTCCATTCAGCCTAGTAAGTTTCCATTCAGCCATGTAGCTAATCTGATGTTCACTAGAATACATAACAAATCCAGTCTAGTCACAACAGGACACAGGTTCTCACAGGAAAACTCTGTACAGCAATCTTCTACAATGTGGTGAAAAACAGTTCACAAAATACATCATAGAATTGCCATAGCTAATAATTAATCAATCAATACACACTTGATCAATAATTTACCATTACAATTCCACACTTTTGATAAGAATAAATCATTATTATCAATATTAAAAATAAATTATTGATAATAAACTATAAGTTCAAACACAGTCAAAGAAAACTAACATAACTATTATCCTTAACTTGTTAGAAAAAAATGTATCATCTCACACATCTATATAGATTAAAATTTCCCTATGTGTTCACAATCACAATTAATAAGTCCTTCATTTCGGTTACTTACTTAATACTTAATACATACTTATGTTACAATGTATCATTTGCTCAAATCAAACTCTTAGTTATGCTAATATCAAATCAAGCATGATTATTTACCCAAGATTTCATAGCATAAACGAAGTGTGTCAGAGGTCAATGGCCTTTTTTATTGTTCCACACTTTTTGGCATATTTTTTTCTTCTTAAAAACACAGTTTACACATTTCTGGTAATTGGCTCCTGTTCACTGGTGTTGGATCCTGGTAGTCGAAGTCACTAAATCGTTTTGGCCCGCCTCCCACTTCGTCCTCCACTATCCACTCATATCAGCAAGCCGCTATTCACATTTCATACAAAAACATTCTCACAGGCTACAAATGTTTTTTTTTTCTTCTTTTTTCGGGTTTCTTACTACAATTGTTGACGATTTCCAAACCTCTGGCAGACATAGGCTACACACCAAGTGCACTTTGGCATGCAGCCCACTCAGAGGCTGGGAAATTGAACCCACGACCCAATTTTGATGCAAATGGTCAATCTAGTCTATTTTACAAGTCCAAGTCATGTCTCAAGTCTTTGTCCTCCTCTCCGCTCTCCAGTCACACTGGAGTCCCCTTTCTCCTGTCTAACTGGTGTACAATAACATTGCCTTCAACGATCACACACCTTTCACCGTCAAACATCACTCATTCACACTGTGTTCACACTCCCCTGTCTCCCATGACTCCAAAACGCTTTTTTAATACACATGATCACAGTTTTTTACACAAACCACGCAAAGTACGACTCTCTGCATCCGATTCGTCATGGGGAAACCGTCTGTGGTCCAGCTCACGCATGTGTGTGTGTGTGTGGAAAGCCTAAGCTAATTGCACTGGTGAAGGATATGGGGGGGGCTGGATCTCAGCATCTGGCATTGGAGATCGTCCCATGGTGATTGTCCAATCTGCTTATCTCAGTCTGCTTGTCCATCTGATTGTCTCAGTCACACAGGCACACAAAACACATACACCACAACAACAAAAACTTAAAAACAAAACAAAAAACAGACACAAAAACAAAAGCTGCTTACCCCCTTTGACAGATGCGTTATATAACGCATGTGTCAATTAATTTAGCAGTTTTTCTATATACTTATTTTTAGAGAGAGACACCCTTTAACTTGTCTCTGCCTCTCTCTCAGTCCTCTTGGGAAAATGTGTGTGCGCTATGCACTGTGGTTATCTGGAGGGTGCTGCAGGTTTCAAGGCTTCAGGCTGAGAAGCGGGGGGGGAAGAGAAATCTCAGTGTGTTCACAAACATTTACCTTTTCGCTTGGCAATAAGGGTTTTTCCAGGCTAAACACTCACTTTTCCTAAAAAAAAACATAACTTCTATTAAACAATACTGTACTAATGCATAAAAGTACTTTTGCTCTGTGTGCATTGCATGTACATAATGTCACTTGAGTGTGTGATTCTCTTACTAAAACAATGGTTTGTCAAACAGCTGTAACATGCAAATGTTCATGTGTGTCATTACTTATCTGCTCATAATTGGTGTCTTTGGAGAAAATTCTGCTGTGAACTCCTCCACCCTCAACTGGCTTGCGTCTCCGGCCGTGTCAGTCTCTCGCCTGTGATTGACCAGCGCCTCACACCCTCTCCGCTCCGTCTTGATTCGCTTCGTTGAGTCCTCTCCGCTGTTACTGTCCAGGTGGCGTCAACCTCCGGGCCAAGCCTATGAATCGAAAACTCCACGGCAGTCATATATTCTTTTACAGCAAGCAAACCACTCATATTGCATTTCTGTAGCCCGTTTACACCGGTGTGGTGAAACACTTACACGGGAGGGAGAGATTTTACTCTCTCCCATTGCTGGCCGCTAGCTGCGGTGTTCAGGGCTGTAGTGGCTGCTGGTACGGATGCTGCTGCCGGTTCCCTGGCTGAAGCCTGCCCGGAGTGTTGATCGTCTCCCCTGGAGCCTGGACTGCTGGTGGTCTTCAGTGTAGTTGAGCCTGGCGCTGACTCTCAGTCTGCTACATGGTGGTGGTGAGGCACGGGTCAATTTCCAGGTTGAGACCTTTTAAGACACATTAAGAGACACTAGCGAAAGATTAAACTCCTCACATAATAAATGATATGTATGGCCGTATGTATTGCTTCTGGCAGACATACTTTCTTTTCCCCTTCATAAATGTGTTGCTGTTGTTTTTCTGTGGTTCTTCAAAACCACCTAGACCATAACTTTTATACAGTCTATATTTCCCTCTAAATGTGGCGTGTAGGTCTGCTTGAGACAAATGTGCTTTCCCTGGTGTGTATTTACACAAACCCATATTTATACAAACCCATAGCTCCTCGTGAGCTTTCTCTAAACAGCTGTGGTTTTGTTTGTGTGTGCGAAATCAAAACCAATACCTTATGATATTACCAATAAAAACAAAATAACAACCACACTTGAGTCCTTCTTTTGTAGGCAGGTATGGGTTAAAATAAAACATAACTGTGGATCCACATAACAAAATAAACAACCCTGTTTGTCCCCTGCCGGCCGGCTTATCTACACACATATGAACGTTTAAGCCCCAAAATAAAAAGTTGAATTTGAATGTTTAGCCCCTGTTTAACGCTTGTATCCCAAAACAAAAAGTTCAATTTGAACGTTTAGCCCCACAACAAAAAGTTTAGTTTGTGAACTTTGTGATTTTTCTTCCTCTCATTTTTCTCATTCAGAAATTTCTCATTCATATCTCAGTCATTTCCCATTCATTTCCCATTCATTTTTCTAATTTTTTTTCTTCCTCAATGAGCCTCACTGCTCAGTTTCACCCACACTCTCCCCTTTTTTTTTTTTTTTCTTTTTTTTTTGTTCAAAGGAAAAAGACCTTTTGAAAACAACTTTTCTTTTTTCTTTTTTTACATATAATTTATACCTCCTTTCGCAACGCTCAGGTCTGGGTATGTGCTGCTTTACCCCTTTATACTGCAGTTTTAGACGCTAAGTATACCTTTCAACTTACGTCGACGCCAAGTGTACCTTTCAACCTGCGTCTGCGTCTTTACTGTTTGCCCGTCGACAAACAGGCCGATTTATTCTTCTCTAAATCTTGCCCAAATATGAGTCGGCTCTAGTAAGTTACCTTACGCGTGCGCCTCCTGCTAACGCACGCCTCACCCTCTTCTGGATCCGTTATCCAAGGCGATGAGTATATCCGATAACGGCAATAGTGAGTTTTATCTAATATTATCTCACGCGAGCATCCCCTTTGACCCCGCACCACTCTCTTCTAGACAAATCCTATTTTGACTAAGGCAGTGGTTACATCCGTTTTACACGCACACACATCCCCCAGACCTGTAGCTTTTAGCAGCAGTTACAATTGTCTATTTTTAGAACCAACTGTATAACATTATTCTAAATTTCACAGCTACTCAATTTGACATAAAACCGATCAATCAACATTGCATTCAGTGTGTATTTGCCTCACCAGGTTCCGCAGATCACAGCGCTGGGCTACATTCCTCCGCATGTCGACTCCTGCTCTCTTAGCATTAATCGAGCTTTCAGGTCCAACTTTGACAGGAGGTTATCACCAGTCGACATGCCAGAGGTCCGCATCCCAGTCGTGAGATCCCGGACGAGCCCCCAAGTTGTGGAGGAAAAATCCACCTGCAATGTCCTGCCGATTGATCAATAATGAAATATCCGTTTCAAGTGTTCTAGGAGGTTTTTATTCCACAATAACATCTCTTCAGAGAGGTCTCTTCCTGACCACGTTGTCAATGCAAGAGCCCCGCATTATTGTTTACTTCACATCATATACTGAAACTATCGACGCCCGCCCCCCAGCGTGGAGGGCAGTGATTTTCCACTACTGTCTAACAGTTCCATTCAGCCTAGTAAGTTTCCATTCAGCCATGTAGCTAATCTGATGTTCACTAGAATACATAACAAATCCAGTCTAGTCACAACAGGACACAGGTTCTCACAGGAAAACTCTGTACAGCAATCTTCTACAATGTGGTGAAAAACAGTTCACAAAATACATCATAGAATTGCCATAGCTAATAATTAATCAATCAATACACACTTGATCAATAATTTACCATTACAAACCCCACCTATCTACTGTTTAGGGATAAATAATTATTACACCTTTGACACTTAAAAACCTATAAAAATACACAAAAATGTCAATTTCACCCACTTCCCGAGGTCGTAGAGACTCATGGATGGGTTCGTTGTAAAGCCCATGCTCACTTCCTGGATAAGCGATGACAATTTCAGAAAGATCAGAGCGTCGGTTCCAAAGTTATTCAAGAAAATCCTCCTATTGGCTGTTTAAAAGGCTCTGGGAGGCTTAATTTGCATTTTTCCCCATCATGCAATTCTGACCCTCTTAGAGACACAAAACCCTGAGTGAAACACATCTCTCAGAATCACCCCCCTGGCCGTTTGGGCATTCAGACATCTGCCTCCATTGGTCAAGGCCAGCCCAGACCTCCTATCTCATTTATTACATGCTTTATAAGGCATAGATAGTCCTCACTTTAGATGAGCTCACATGAAATACTTAACTAATGACTAGTAACTACCTTAATTAATCATGAGTTTGAGTATCAATAAGTGTTGATAAACCATCTATTAACACTCACTAACCATGTCCAAATCATATGCACAAATGTACACATGAATGTACATACGTTGTTTAATCATTTACTTACACGTTCTAAATGATCTTATGAACCATTAACAACTCCTAAGTAAATGGTTTGTAATTGATATAATACGTATTTATAAATGGTGCATCTATCATTTACAAAGTATGAGAATACAATCATTAAACACATTAGAGATTAGGTTATTAATCAGGAATAAAATGTTTACAACTGTGTTACTAATGCTTAGTGATGTATGAATAATGCTTTATAAATGATGAATTCATGATGAATTATGTATTTAATAATGGTTTATTAATACTTTATAGTGTATAGTTATTATAAAGTGTTACCACGTTGGGTGCTGCTCAGTGATTTTCACTGCACAGTGAGGTTACCGTTTCACAGCACACTGTGGGATATGTCACTAATCACAGTAACATGAACGTTCACAATCATGACCACTAATCATTACATAATGTTAGGCAAACAACAGATGACTAAATAAATGGTTAATGATAATTGAATGACAGCAATAGCCAATGAGCTGCATTGAGTCATTTGGTTAGAAATCCATGGTGCATCATGAGAATACGGCACTTTAATTGAATTAAACTTAATTGTAAATTGTATTACTAATGTATCAAACTTGGGGAGTGCACTTAGGGGGGCCTGATGGAGTGCAGTGCTGAAATCTTTTGCAATTTGGCATAGCGCCACCTACTGGCAACACAGAAAGTAGTTTATCTCAAGAACCGTTCTTCCAATTGACTTCAAACTTGGGGATTGCACTGCTGGGAACCTGACAGAGTGCAGTGCCTAATTTAATGCTATTTGGCATAGCACCACCTATACTTGAAAACACAAAAAGTGGTTTATCATTTATGAGTGCTAAATGGAAAACATTTTAAAGTTGTTTGTCTCCATCACTAATTCTCATGCAGACTGAGTGGCTGTCAGCTGTCAGAGAGAAGCTGTGAAGCTCTGGCCTCAGTTCTCAGCTCCCAGTCTTGCAATCTGAAAGAGCTGGACCTAAGTAACAACGAGCTTCACGATTCCGGGGTGAGGCTGGTCTCTGCTGGACTGCAGAGTCCACACTGCAGACTGGAGACTCTCAGGTAAGATCCATTCACAGCTTTCCTCATGTGTTTTGACACGGCTCCCACAGCTCATCAAATATGGCATTCACAAAAAAAATGTATTTGCAAGACATTGTTGAGTGACACTCCCTCTTTCCCTCTCTCTCTCTCCCACACACACACACACACACACACACACACACACACACACACACACACACACACACACACACACACACACACACACACACAAATGAGATAACACTGTCAGTCATGTTTTGGGTCTAAACACTAATGTATGAGAGTAGTTCTGAACGTAAACTTACTTTGATGTCACATCAGTGATATATATTGAATATATTGAGATCCTGCGTCCACTCCGTTCTTGTGAGCATGACTGCTCACTACAGTGTGGCAGACTGTAGTGAAAAGCTTCTCCATCCGCTAAGTGGTTTCTACTTTAGCCGTGCGTGACGACCGCATGTTTTTGATCATTGTCAGTTCCTCCAAAACATACAACTGTTGCTGTTTTCCACCTATGAGTTTTGTTGCTTCCACACATGTATCTGAGTCAAAACTAGAACGACCGCAACGCGGACTTATGCCTCCGCCATTAGTTCATTTTGGAGTCCAAATCGCCATTTGAGGCAAATTGGAAGAGATTCCGTCAAGGCGCTCCTGTGATGTTGCGTTACAGAGCTTGGAAATTGGGTGTGTGAGAGGTCACAGTGACCTTGAACTTTGACCACCAAAATGTAATCAGTTCATCCTTGAGTCAAAGTCGATGTTTGAGACAAGTTTGATTAAATTCCGTCAAGGCATTCCTGAGATATCATGTTAACAAGCTTGAAAATGGCGTTTGAGAGGTCACATTGACCTTGACCTTTGACTTTTGACCACCAAAATCTAATCAGTTGATCCTTGAGTCTAAGTAGATGTTTGAGGCAAATTTGATGAAATTCCGTCAAGGTATTCATGAGATATGGCGTTAACAAGCTGGAAAATGGCGTTTGAGAGGTCACAGTGACCTTGACCTTTGACCTTTGACCACCAAAATGTAATCAGTTCATCCTTGAGTACAAGTCGATGTTTGAGACAAGTTTGATCAAATTCCGTCAAGGCATTCCTGAGATATCGCGTTAACAAGCTTGAAAATGGCGTTCGAGAGGTCACAGTGACCTTGACCTTTGACCTTTGACCACCAAAATCTAATCAGATCATCCTTGAGTCTAAGTCGATGTTTGAGGCAAATTTGATGAAATTCCGTCCAGGCGTTCCTCAGATATCGCGTTAACAAACATCGTACGGACGTACGGCCGGACAACCCGGATCCATAATGCCTCCGGCCTGGCTATCGCCGGCGGAGGCATAATAAAAGCTCTCTGCAGAGCCATGTCATTGTGACTTCATGACATTTTTAAGGATATTTCATATTATTTTGAAGGATCCTGGCTCGTCCCTCATTCCTTCATGGTCTGGCCAGGAACGGTGAGCAGCACCCGGGGACCAACTTCTTCCAACTGCTGCCAGTCAGACGACGATCTTGTGCATCTTTTTAGTGAGGCTTATATATGGAAGAACCCCAGTGGAGCACGGCGAGAACATGCAAACTCCACACAGAAAGGCCCTTTGGCGAGGTAGCCCACGTGGGGAGTAGGACTGAAGACATGTAGGAACACCAGGGGCGATTTTAGGATCAGGGCCCAGTTTCACAAAGCTCCTTATGTTAAAGGATGGGTTTTCCGTGGGGAATATGAATATATATTAAATCTCACGCCCCTAAGGTTTTCGAATCCGTTGAAATTTTTGAAATTGGATATTCACTGCCATGCCTATCAAGCATCTATCACATTATTTCCATGTCGCTCTGACGCGAAACGCGTCAGAGCGACAATCCCCGCCTTGCGGAAGTCGTGCACCTATGAACTACAACTGTTGTTGGCCATGGTCCCGCCTCTAGAGGTCCTCCACGCCCCTTCAGAGGCCTTGACAAAAACAAAAAGGCAGCCATCTTTTTCCACCACTAGCCTACTGTAGCTAGGTTAGCTTCCCATAGTTCCTTGCAAAGAGACCATATCTCGGGAACGGAAGCACTAATAGACACGGGACTGGCGGCATTGGAAAGATCGTCAAATTTTACATCTAGTAGTAGGTGGGTTGAAGTAACGAAATCAACGCTGAGCAATGTACCCGTTTTTACACATTTTTACAGAAAATAGTTACAACATCAGATGCGCGTAACTCCTACGAAAATGCCTTAAAATGCATGAATTTTTTTTTATGAAGACATCTCCCGACATATATACTACCCTTTACATTTGGTGCAATTTGGAGGCAATTTTATTTTCGATTTATTTCTTCTTCTTTGTATCTTTTATTGTCGAAGCCTTCTTCTTCTTCTTCTATGAGTTTTATGGCGGCAAACATATATGTGCATTACCGCCACCTACTGGAGTTTGATATCAGCCAAATGCCTGAGGGGTGGGCATGAAAACGAAGGCCACGCGAGCCCAGTGCATTGTGGGAAATGTAGTATTTCGAGTCCCCGCACCCGCACCTCCCCCCCACCACCCCCCCCCCCCCCCCCCCACACACACACAGAGTGGATTTCGGTTGATATCTCTGTGAGTAAACCACCAATTTCAAAAATTTCAACGGATTCGAAAACCTTAGGGGCGTGAGATTTAATATATATTCATATTCCCCACGGAAAACCAATCCTTTAAGGTTTCCATTAGGGTCCGAGTTAAGGTGTCCATAAAATAGAATGGACTGCACAAAACACCCTTACATCTTCTCCATAAGGTTAAACATTTTAGGTTAAACATAAGCACACAATTTAAGGGTGTTTTGTACTATTCTATTTTATGGACACCTTAACTTGGACACAAGTACAAAGTAACATTTGCTTTGTAGGCATAAACACAAGTAAAACAAAAGTAGAAAAGTGCACTCAGTAGAGTGCAGATCTCCACCAGGTGCTGCTACACGTCACCATGGCCAAACCCAAACCCAACTGCTAAGAAAACCACTTGCAGATTACAAGGCAACATTAACATTGTTTAAAGGTCCATTCAGCGATGTTTTTGTGTTAAAATAGCCTAAATGTTAAATGGCTCTATATTCTGACAGCAATCACTGAAATAGAGTGTTTGGTCAGTAACTCCAAACCCCCCACTCTACTCTGTCTCTCTCCTGTAGCCCTGCATGCAGGGCGGACATATAGTCCACCTCCCACTATCCAATCAGAGAAATGTTGACATTTTCTGGGAAACAGAAGGTCAGATCGCGATGGCTCTAAAGGACAATAATATTTTTTTTTCACAATTGTGAATTGAGACTGGCTGCCACAGCTGTCAATCATCCCTTTGTATATCGTCAAATAACTACTTAAAAACAAACTGATCAGAAACATGACCACTTGAACATGATTAGCATGATAAGAATGATCTAAAATGATAGAAACCACCTTTGGGAAATAATATCTGATGTGTACGTTGATTGTTTAGTTTGGCTCATTTCCCACCCACTAACATGGCGGAGGCGGGACTTGTGACCTATACTGGGACTGACCGCCAGGGCGGCGATCTAAGATGATTTGGCCTCACTGAAAAGAGCTGATATCCTGTCCATTCTTTTTACAGTCAATGATCTATACCTCCATATAATGAAACTGTGTGTGTGTGTGTGTGTGTGTGTGTGTGTGTGTGTGTGTGTGTGTGTGTGTGTGTGTGTGTGTGTGTGTGTGTGTGTGTGTGTGTGTGTGTGTGTGTGTGTGCAGGCTGTCACGCTGTCTGCTCTCAGAGGAAGGCTGTGATTCTCTGGTCTCAGCTCTGAACTCCAACTCCTCCCATCTGAGGGAGCTGGACCTGCACTACAATTATCCAGGAGCCTTTGTTTATTCCTCCAGTGTGGACCATGGTGGAGTGCAGAGGCTGAAACCAGGTGTGAGGAAATGTAAGTGTGTATTTAGTTTGATTCATTAACAAACTAGCTTCAATGTCAGGTCTTTAATCAGAATCAGAGTTATTTTATTCACCCAGGTATGTTTTCACTTACAAGGAAACTGACTTGGTGTGACCGCCTAATTTTAGTTGTATGAACGACCGTGGACAATAGCTCCCTCTTGAGGGACTTTCTAAGAGACTTAATGTGAAAGCAGCTGTGAGCCTATAACCATTATGACTTATAAGCGTATATAACCCTAACCCTCCTGAGGGACTTTCTAAGAGACTTAATGTGAAAGCAGCTGTGAGCCTATAGCCATTATGACTTATAAGCGTATATAACCCTAACCCTCCTGAGGGACTTTCTAAGAGAGAACAGTTCAAGTTAAAAAATATAGCTGCACGCGGCAATTGAGGCGTCCAGGCACAATTTGAAAAGACAGAGAGACAAAACATTACTACTGTAGGTATATAGACACATATAGAGATAGAGAAATACAGATAAGATATGAACTTTTTGCATTTTTAGCACCCACTAGTGGTAGTTTGGGTGTGTTCCAGCAACATGCTCAACATGTCTTACTTTTGGTGGGATTTGATGAATGGATTATGAGAGTTAGGAGGACATGTTTCGTTAAAGCGTTGGGGCCCTATAGCGTACACCGGTGCAGAAGGCATCTGCGGTAGCGTTTGCGTCTGTGCTGGCTCTCTTTCCTATCGTCCACCTGCACACCTGCAGGCCGTGCGCCCGGTGCCGGGAAGATAGCAAGCAGCTTTGTGCTCCCAAACGCACCCGTGGGCGTGCTGCTCTGAAAAGTAGGTGTGTCCATGGAAAATCCTGACACACTGCCATCGTACAGATGAGCACAAACAACTGTGTTTAGACGAGCTGAGACCACTTCTTACCACAATCTACATCTCTCTCTCTCTCTCTCTCTCTCTCTCTCTCTCTCTCTCTCTCTCTCTCTCTCTCTCTCTCTCTCTCTCTCTCTCTCTCTCTCTCTCTCTCTGTTTTGTCTATGTCTCTCTCTCAGGTTTATAACTTCATAAAGAAATTAAAGACCCACTTATTTAAAAAAAAAACTCAAATAGTAATATAATATTACAACTACTACTAATAATAATAAATAAATAACTTTATTTATATAGGACGAATCAGCATGACATCACAACAACAAAAACAGCACTTAGTGAACTCAGTTAACTAGTATGAGTTGTGCCAAACAAACCTTAATATCTCAAAAACTATCCATCACATCACTTATATTTAGACTCTGTGAGTGAGAGCAGAAGTAGCTCAAGAGTTTGATGTATAATATATGTATGTTGTGTTAAAGTTGTGTGAACTGTCACAGTCTTGTGTAGATTTATTACTAAAGTCCAGCCTGTGTGATTTCTCAAAGAGTACAAACGATAATTTAAAGCTGAGTTAAGATAAAGTCCTAAAAGTGCTGACTCGTTGAAAGTTTAAGTGGAGTGTTAAAGTATGAAGGAGCAGTTAGAGGTCAAAGAGGGCGTGGTTTCACATTGAACTCTGTTTAAAACCAACAGCAGTTTCCTCCAGAAGCTGTGAAGCGGTTTGTTCCAAACAGCCTGATCCCCCATCCAGCAGCTTTCATCAGATCAAATACAGCTCAAAGTGCTTCACACACACACACACACACACACACACACACACACACACACACACACACACACACACACACACACACACACACACACACACTAGGGTTTAATCCCGGGAAACGGGATTCCCGGGAAATGGCATCCAACCCATTTCCTGTTTTCTGGAAAATCAATGACGGGAAACCGGGAAAAAATGTTGTTGTATTTTTACATGCAGAACATATTGGAATAGGCCTATATTTAGAAATATGCAGACAGTTTACTTTCTTAAATGATGTAGCCTATGTTTTAAAATAACATGTAATATATTAGGCTACTGTAAGCATTGTAAAGTCATTAAATGATCACGATGTACATGTATAGACCTTATTCTCTAACCCTGGACAGCACCATATTGTTGACATACCGTCCTGCGCGCACACAGCGCTGCAGCTGACAACTAGTAACAGCCTTATTGTTGTTTCTGTTCCATTACAAAATAGTGATGCTAATGACACCAATAAAAACCCCACAGTTGTTATTTGTATGCTGCCGACGGCAGCCGTTAATGCCTGTAATAAATAAACAAAAGAACGAGGTGAACAGACTTTGCTGTGAGGAGCTGTTAGAAAGTTTCACCTGTCTCAACTAACTATCCACACCTCTCCTGTGCTGCTAACGTATCCTCAGTGTCGCTCCCTTCACGTCTGTGGACGGTAGAGATAGAAACAAACCACGGGGACTTTATTGCTGTCATTACTACAGCCATGCTTAACGCAGGTCACCATCCGAACACAATTGGAACGATACAGGTAACGCTAACAGCGGCTAACTTCCTATAAACGCTGCTCTTACATAGGCTGTCACTTTGAGAGCTGCTGCGTTATGTCAACAATATGGCGGCGGTGGGCGTGCCAGTACGTGAGTGACGTCAATCGAATAAGATCTATAGGCATTTCGGAGACATCAAAGTGAATCAATCAACCAACAATCAATCAATTTTCTATTTATATAGCGCCAAATAACGAGGTATTGCAGGCAGATTTTAATACTATCTTCTCTGACAACAATGCTATAGCCAGTCATTTGAAATTTGATATCCTTTGCAGAGTGGAATTAATTTCTGATTTTATTTCGGCGTGTTTTGGCCATGCGCCTTTGTGCGCTGTGCGCCGGTGGAACACAGACTCAAAGCTTATTGCACAACATAGCCTAATAAACACAAAGCCCACGATGTTTCTTTTCTTTTCTACACTTCTGACTTGCTTGAGGGGATTGTGTCATGACCGTTAATGCAGTAGCCTACGAGACGGCGATTGAGCACCGTGCAAACTTCACCAGCGGTGAAAACGACAATCAGCCCAGCCGTGCGTCCTCGGTTCGTGTGCCCCAGGTTGGGCAATGGGCATGATGGTCTGGTTGTAGGCGATGTCCGTGCACAGAGGGGTGGAGATAGTCTGATACAGCCGGGCTCCGGTATGCGGTATGGAGATGTCTGGGCACGGCTGGAAGACGAGCAGTGCAGCCGCCAGAGCGCAGCGCAGCAGCCCATATAAAAGCACACGTTGACAGGTATCAGACAGCATTGATGTTGTGCGTAAAAGAGCGTGAAAACAGGCTGATCGACGCGTTTACGGCTCCATTCCTTCCACGGCAGTTTCCACAACTCTCTAAGAAAATATTTAGCCTAGGCTACTACAGGATTTATTCATACGTCAATCCAGGCGATTGGTGAATTATATAAACCCTAACGGCACTATATAGCCTAATACCTATATAGGTGCAGCCTACTAAAAACAGCCTAAAAAGTTAGTTAAATTGTGATGTTTTGCCTTAGTTAATTAATATGAATGGCACCAAATAATACATTCGTCAGGTTGGGAACTAATAGGTATATTTCTCCTTGATGTATAAAAAAAAAGAAAAATGAATTCGGATTCCCGGGAAAGAGGTCTTAATTTCCCGTTTCCCGGTATGGCTCATTTTCGGGAAAAATATTAAACCCTAACACACACACACACACATAGACACACACACACACACACATAGACACACACACACACACATAGACACACACACACACATAGACACACACACACACATAGACACACACACACACACACATAGACACACACACACACATAGACACACACACACACACACACACACACACACACACACATAGACACACACACACACACACATAGACACACACACACACACACACACACACACACACACATAGACACACACACACACATAGACACACACACACACACATAGACACACACAGGGCCCAAAATTAGAGCCCGCCACCCGCCAGGCGGGCATATTTTAGCTTTGGCGAGTGACGATCAGGGGTCTGTCCGCCACGTGGCGAGTAATGTTTTCACCGTCGCACTTTGGTGTTGTGGCTTCTCCTCTCCTCTTATCTGCCTGCTGCTGTCTGAATTTCACAGAGGTGGGGGCTGAGCGCTCCTCTCTCTCTAACACTCTGACACACACACACACACACACACACACACACACACACACAGCAAAGTGTGCTGTGTGTGTGTGTGTGTGTGTGTGTGTGTGTGTGTGTGTGTGTGTCTGTGTGCTGAGCAAACACCGCTACACACGAATCAGCCACACTGCGTGTCTCTCAAACTCTCCTCCGCTCTCCTACATTCGTTGCAGTTGCGCCCTCACGAGTGGTCAAGCAGTTAACTAGTACTAGTGTACATGTATCCGTTGTGGTGTTTTGTCCCGTGTACTTCACCTACGGAGTCTTTCTCCTTCTGGTAACTTTACGTAGTTTTCAGCTGTATTGACTCTGCTTCACTTTCATGCACGCTGTCGCTCGACGGTCCTCTCTCCCCCCCTTCTCTCTCTCTCTCTCTCTCTCTCTCTCTCTCTCTCTCTCTCTCTCTCTCTCTCTCTCTCTCTCTCTCAACTGAAAACAATTAACCCCTTTGCTGCCTCCCAGGTGCAACAGTACCCTCACTCTCTCTCTCTCTCTCTCTCTGTTAGTATTGTATAGCTGTAGTTTTGTAGTTTAATGTTAGTATTAGCCTATTACTGTAAATGTACTACAATTTTGGTTGTCTTATAGTGTTGTGCTGTTGGTGTTATTAGCATTAGTGTTTGTCTTCAGATGAATTATTAGTATTAATGTTACTGTTAGTGATAGTAGATGTACGTATACGTGACACAAAAATGTGTTGTTTTTTTTGGCCGTTAAGAAATATGCTTGGCGTAGGGCTGGGCGATATGGCCTCTAAAGAATATTGCAATGTTTTTCGGCTATATCGCGATACACGATATATATCTCGATATTTTTGAAATCTCTCATAAATGCTCACTTTAACCCTTCAGGGTTATTTTCGGGAAAAATATTAAACCCTAACACACACACACACATAGACACACACACACACACACACACACACACACACACACACACACACACACACACATAGACAGTGCTTCACACAAGACATTATTCAAACCATAAGAAATAAGATCATAGAAAAGACAAACCATCTCACTCTGCCCATTGATTGAGACAATTATGCATGAGGAGATTCTGTTCCAACACACACACACACACACACACACACGCACACACACGCACACACACGCACACACACACGCACACGCACACACACACACACACACACGCACACACACGCACACACACACGCACACGCACACACATGCACACACACACACACACACACACACACAGACACACACGCACAACACATAGACACACACGCACAACAAATAGACACACACGCACACACACATGCCCACACATAGACACACACGCACACACACGCACAACACATAGACACATAGACACACACGCACACACACATGCCCACACATAGACACACACGCACACACACAGACACAGACACACACACATGCGCACACATAAACACACACACAGACACAGGCACACACACATGCGCACACATAGACACACACACATGCGTACACATAGAGCAGGGCTCGACATTAACGGATGCCCGGTTCCGGGCAACCCAAAAAATTGACAACCATTTCTTGGCCTTTGGTTGCCATAGTGGCAACCACGTTTTAACATGTAAAAAATGAGCACAGCAGCAAACAGCAAAATATGCACCAAATAAATATTTTTTAATACTTGAGTGACACGCTGACATTTTATTGCTGTTACAATGGGAACGATGTTGCTAATTACCAGAAGGAACCCAGTAGACACGTGCGGTGTGTTTACTCAGGTCAGACGCTGCGCGCACACCGGCTCAGCTGCAAGCATACGTTTGATATGGCCAAACAGATAGAAGTTGTCTGGCTGTGTGAAAGCCCCAACTAACGTTAACCTGGTGTGGTGTCAACATCACAAATGAACCAGCAAGAAAGATGATTCGACTGACAAATAACCAGATGAACCGCTTGCACGAAAAAACAATGGCATTTGAGAAAAAGAGGACAACCGTGTCAGGGGAAACACACCTACTCGTAAACTATGGACTATTTCAGAAGGAACAAACAGCGTGCTCCGAGACAACAGCCGTGGCTCAAAGGTGTACTTTCATTTGAGATTGGTGAATGTAGGAAGAAGAAGTAAGACCGCAGACTGTGTGGAATTTCCTGATTACAGCGGTAGGGGAGCCCCTTTATAGTTGTGCGTCGCGGCTAACTGCAAAGTATGCATATTAGATTTCTAATGTAACGAGGCGAAGTGCGTCTGAACTGCACGCTGAAAGTATTCCACGAGAAAACACCCGCGTGTCATACATACTGTACGCAGCCCATGAGATCGGGTTGGAGAGAGAGAGAGGGATTGCGGCGGGGACAGAGCGGGCGGGCCAAGGCCGCTTCTGGGCCTTTTGGGGCCATCGACATAAAAAGAGATATCATTCATATATATCTCAATGTTTGGGGCCCCATGCAAAATCTTAGAGTGGGGGCCCCAAACCACTGTCATCATAGTATCCCTGAATGAACATGAATGAGAGGCATAGGCTACTTCATTATAAATAACGCTTTTAATTAATAAATTAAGCACAATATGAACAATAACAGCTAAAAAATATATGAAAATGAAAGTTCACAAATATTAATTAAACAAATCCTTTCAGTGCAAATGCATTATAAAAACAAAAAATAACTAAGATTTGTTTAGAAAACAAAATTACACAAATGTATTATTATTATTATTATCATTATGTAACCTCCTCTTGCCCCCTGTAGGCTCTGACCAGCAGAGTCACATACACAGCAGTATCTAGAATGAGCTGGATGTTATACTGGCCTAAGTATATCATTTCAATAACAGGATCCTGAGTTTCTAGCTGTTGGTGTTGAGCTGGCTAGATCTCCTATTTATCAGTAAGAGTCAGTTCAGTAGCCTGTACTACGAAGCTATCTTAACAGACCCGCGATCTGTCACTTTGATCTGGTTTGACTGAACAGGATCAAAGCTATCTAGTTTAAGGATACTACGACGCTGGTTTTCTACTGGATAACTGAAGCTGGCTTTATCTGGGATCTGCCTGTGCACGCGCACGTTTTTCACTCGTGCACAGGCGCGCGTCCACGCGAAAGAGGTGCGCTAGCCAATCACATTATGAACAGCTGAGTTGATCCACGCCCAAACCCATTTCCACACCCATTTCCTCGTTCAATGAAAGCGCAGTGCATGATCAGAGTTTTAGCGGATATTTAAAGGTCCCAATTCGTGCAGCTGTAACCTCTTAAAAACGTGTGTCTCTGGTCCATAAAACATGATTCTGGATTAATCTGTCGAAAATATAGCAACCCCGTTTGTTGTGACGGAGTTCTCACTTCCTCATCTCGTCGCTTCCCAAGAATGGCCTGTTTCTATAATATATTCAGAACTAAAGCCCAATTTATGCTTCGTCTGCCGACACTTTTGAAACGGTCGCCGACAGAAATGAGAACTTGAGTCGACACTTTCAAGTGTCTGCGAGCAGTGTCTGCTACCTGGTGAAATGTCTAGTGTCGCTGACTACGTCATAGTATCGCGCAAGTCTGATTGGCTATATAGACGGCACGCGCTTCCTTGTTTTGGTTGGGGTCCACCCGCTAGTTTAAGCTCGATTGAAATGAATGAACGTGTTCCCGCTATTTTTATCAGCCTGTCCTTGATGTATGACTTCGTGAAAATCACAAAGAACGTTGTGACCAATTTCCCAGAGAGGGGAGGTGAGTTGTCTGGTTGTGTGCTGTTTATATGCGGCTGCAGCCAAGAACGTTACATCTTGCCTCCAAGGTGGTTTCACTGTGCATTTCGTTCCCTCTCTTCTCTTGGCTGTCTGCAGCTGCTTATAGCGTTCGAGTGTCACGTGACCGTTGAACCGAGGCGAACGTCTTCTGAAGTATAAATGCAACACCATGAGCGACACTTTCTTTTTCGTCTGCGACCATGTGCTGAGCGACACTTTCTAATAAGTATAAATTAAGCTTAACAGTTCCCATTGGCCGCTGAGGGAGAGCCCGCCCCAGGCTCCCAGCGGCCAATCAGATTAGCGTCTGTGGACCAGCACGCTAGGTTGCGAGTTATCGTTAACTTAACGGTACTACGCTAAAGAGGACATCTCAAAATGCCTAGACTTACCGAATGCACCTCTGCAGTTGCTGGATCACGTACAGTTGGCGTCGCTCCAGCTAGAAGTGTTAATTTTGTGGCTATAGACTAAATGGTGCAGGTAGCTTGTGTGAGAGAGACCCGCGCAGTATGCAGGAGGAAGCTAGTGACGTCCCAATTCCCCTCTGGGCAAACGAATGGGCAAACGAAGCGTTTGGGGGTGTGGCTTGGAGGAGACTGCAGGGGGACGCTGGATAGGGACAAATCCAACTGTGGCAGTTCTGAGCGTGTGACCACTCATTACAGGGAGGGCTGACAGCAGTATATATGCATTTACAAGTAAAAACAGCTTTTGCACGGAATGGGACCTTTAATGTATCCGCGATTTAATGTCAGAATGAAAATCCGCGTTGGATAGTCTGCTGAAGGGCTGTCTAAAGCAGCAGCTTGTATTCACATCAGTCATTTGATTTACTTTGATCAGCGATTTCTGTCTGATACAGCTGCATTGATACAGCAGCAACAAATGTAAATGTGTAATCTCAGTCTATACATTTCCACAATCTGTAAGCCTATTTAGACCATAGATTTAGAAACGCATGCTCAATGAATAATGATCTCTATCACTCATGTGTGTGGTTGCACTGATCGAATAATTCATATATAAAATAGCCTAGTATAAAGCCTAATAGCCTACTATAAAAGAGAAAACTGCTGAACTGAATTGAGACGATGCGGGCATAGTTATCATTGATAAAAACTAGCCTAGTTTTGCTCATATATTGGCATACAGCCTACAGGACACAGTTCCAGCTGAAAGATGCAAGAATAGCCTGCATATTTAGTATTGGGGCTATCCCATATTTATCCCATATCTATATTATATGTATAGGCTTTTCTGGCATGTAGCAGAATATCACCCTCACTCCATTTGAGGGTCCGTTCATGATATGCACCGCGGTGATTAATAGTGATCATATTTCTCCACGCATCGTTGAGCTGTTAAGACATAAAGTGGTAAGTAGGCTTAATTTAATTATGTAGCCTACAGAGCCACGAATGTTTTGCTTGTTCTATTCTCAGTTGACTGCAATCTATTTTTCATATGGCGATCTTATATGAATGGTGAGTGACTCCAGAGAGCCGATTATATGGGTCTCTCATGGATTTTGATCTTATCCTCTGAAGCTAACCTGGTTGCGACCAGGTTAGCTTTGCAGCGTCAGTTGCCATGGTGATTGAAAGTTAACTTGCTTTGTAGTACGGCTAAACCAGGTTTAAACTCAAACTTACTCGGATAAGGCATTAAACTAGCTTCGTAGTACAGGCTACAGGCTTGAATAAATGAATAATAGCGCGGTGCCTCCACTGTGGAATTACTCAACGCTATGAGCTAAATGTGTATTCCCCAGAAATAAAAGTAAGTATGTGTGTATCAGTATGTAAGTGTAAACCTAATAATAATAAATTGTTCAGGACAACAAGATAAAAAGGAATAACAAATATAAATGTATTTAGATTGTGTTGTATTGGTTTAACACACAATAAACACAAAATTCACAATACCAGGAATCTTAAAATAACAAAAAACGTTTCAAGTTTACCCAATAATAAGATAAAAGTTCCAAATGTACCTTGTGTTAATTTACCTTATAGTGCAAAAATACCCCAAAGAAAATATGTGGGCCACTCACGATCCAGCCACTTTAATCCTCTTCTCGCGATTTTGCGGCGTTATTTAAGCTGACTGTCCCTCACGCGGGTTCGAAAAGAGGGGAGTGGCTTTAGCTCAGGAGGTAGAGCGGGTCGGCCAATGACGCAAGGGTTGGCGGTTCGATCCCCGCTCCCTCCCAGCTGCTGTCGTTGTGTTTAACCCTCCTTGCTCCCGATGGTGTGTAGGCACCCTGCGTGGCAGCCTGCCGCCATTGGTGTATGAATGGGTGAATGTAGACTATCTACTGATTGTAAAGCTCTATATAAATGCAGGCCATTTACCATTTACCATTTCGAGCAGAAACGTCCGTCTTGATAGTAAGTTACGAGACTTGCACGTTATCACTTTAGTCATGAAAACAACAAAACGGCTCGGCTTGGCTTCACTTCAAACTGTAGAAAAGAGTTTCGGACTGCGACACGCACACGAGTCTCGACTGCACAGTAATATTTGTGCCAATACCTTGACGTATTTCAGTCAACAAATATTATTATCTCCAAACGTTAAACTTTGTTTTATACTGCACGCAGCTCAGTTCCCAAACGTCTTCACATGTGTCTCTCTCTGACCAGACTGGTGACAGCCTAGTATGCTTTCCGGATTCCTCCTAGCCCCACCCCAGTCATTTTTCATTGGCTTAGAGCACAGCAGCGCGATCCCCGATTGGCTTAGCAACATGTCACTCAACAAACAATAAGAACTTGGCGCAAATAGGAAAATGAACATTCACAAGAAAACAAGCATCACAGTGAATGTAGTTTCTCATTAAATTCACCCATACTGGAATAAAAACACTCTAATCACATTTCCCATAAGAAAGAAAACACTGTTATCACGTTTCTCATTTACCTATATTTCTGAGGTCTCTACAATTATTACTACTACACCCGGTGCGCGCACTGAATAGGCCTATTATACTATATACTATAGACTATTATACTTTTCTGTCACATCGTCATTATTAAGCCGGCTTATCAGAATCAGAATCAGAATCACTTTTATTGCCACAGTATGCAAGTTACATACGAGGAATTTGTCTTAGTGTCTGTATGCAGCATAGTGGTCACATCAATATACAGAGATAAGAAGTGGGAAGATAACTAAAGACAATCACAAAGTTGCAAGTGTAATCAAATCGAGTAAATATATACAATATGTACATGAGTGGTGAAGTGTTCTGTGGATGATAAATATGAATTTACGTTGGATTTACATGAATTTACAGTCGGAGTTAAATAGAGTTTACATTGAATGTACATGAAATTTACAGGCTAAGTTAAATAGGCATTAATGTGCAGGGAATTTACATGAATTTACAGTCCCAGTTAAACAGGCATTAAATTAGATATGAGTTTCAGTTTTATGGGGGGGGGTTCAGTTGAGTTTAGGAGGAGGTAGTGAGTTTGTGTGTGTGTGTGTGTGTGTGTGTGTGTGTGTGTGTGTGTGTGTGTGTGTGTGTGTGTGTGTGTGTGTGTGTGTGGGGGGGGGGGGGGGTTGTTAGTGAGGTCCTTGGTGGAAGGGGTTTCCGGGCCTTGTTGGTGAGGCTGATGGCGGTTGGGAAGAAGCTGGTCTTGTGACGGGTGGTTCTGGTCTTGGCAGACCTCAGTCTCTTGCCGTGGGGGAGAGTGTCTTAAAGAGTTTGTGGCCAGGGTGGGAGGGGTCGGCCATGATCTTGCGAGACCGCTTCAGTGTCCTGGCTGCATGCAGGTCCTGGAGGGATGGCAGGTTGCATCCGATTATCTTCTCAGCACAGCGGATGATGCGCTGAAGTCTGTTAGTGTCTTTGAGAGTGGCAGCAGCATACCAGACGGTGATGGAGGAGGTGAGGATGGACTCAACGATGGAGGTGTAGAAGTGCACCATCGTGGCCTTTGGCACTTTGAATTTCTTCAGCTGCTGCACAAAGTACATCCTCTGCTGTGCCTTCTTGGTGAGAGCTCTGATGTTCAGCTCCCATTTTAGGTCCTGGCTGATGATGGTCCCCAGGAAGTGGAAGGACTCCACAGTGTTGACTGGGGAGTCACCCAGGGTGATGGGGGAAGGTGGGGCTTTGTTCCTCCTTATGACTGCATAGTATCATTATTACTCAAAATATAAGGCGACCAAAAATGGCAACCATATTTTTATTTGGGCAACCAAAAGCTCCTGCCAGGTTGCCACTCCGGCAACCACTTTTAAAAGTTAAGAGTTTAGGAGGAATGGCTGGAGAAACGCAGCTGCTGTATCTATATGGAGCGATTCCAACTTTCACTTTGGAAACAGGCGAGTTAAATTCACAGTTGAAGACTTGTACTCACTTTGGGTTGAAAACAGGAAAGAACGTGAAGTTTCTTCTTTGTCTTAAAAAGTTTTCACAACAACACAGCCGACACGCGTGGGGGACGCCCCGGCGACATTAAACAAGCGCCCCCTGTTCAGAGAAGCAGTAGAGCGGAGGAGGGGGAGGAGGAGGGGGAGTGGAGGCTTTCCTGAACTGAACTGGGTGCGCTTGTTTAATGCCGCCGGCGCGTCCCCCGCGCGTCACAGTAAGTGGACTTGGCCTCTTTTATTATTAAAACGGCACACATTTATTTCGAACAGATAATTAATCACGATGATCCGATGTAGAAGGCTCAGAGGTCGATGGGGGGTCGGCCAATCACGATGGTCGATGCCATCGTCCATCGTGCCAACCCTAGCGCACATACACACACAGAGACACGCACACACACGCACACATACAGAGCAGACACACACACACACACACACACACACACTAGGGGGGAGACACTGGCACCAAGTATTGATATTATATTAAAATATGCAGGATCTTGAAACTGATTCCCCCACAGCCATTTTGATAAACAGGGTCGTCGGGTTGTCAAAAATATTAATACTTAAATACTTACTCGACATTTTAAACGGATACAATACTCATTTTCTACACTATCAAGTTTATCGATACCAGCAGCACTTCCTCTGCCTCCTCCACGCACACACACACACACGCACACACACACACACACACACACACACACACACACACACACACACACACACACACACACACACACACACACACACACAGCAGCTGTTAGCTACATTAGCTAATCCCACTACTGCTGCTGTAACCACTTCACCAACAGTGAGTGACCAAATGTTTCACTTGTTAACCATGCAGTCGGAGTGACGCTCTTTCCACTAACATTTAGGCTTTGAAATGTGTTGATACATGGACCCTGCTTGTAGATTGCAGCTACATTGAAGGTGAAACACATTGCCGGTGGAGGTACCCGGATGTAGCAGACAAAGAGTATTGAAGGCAACAGACGAAGCCTGTTTTGTTGTTTTTTACAACAGCGCTCCCGCCTTGATGTTGCAGTGGAACCACTGAGGGGAACAACTCAGTCGTCAGTTCTTATCGATTTAACTTCTTTGGTGCAGAATTGTCGAAGTTATCCTGCTTTGCTACTCGATGATTTGACACAGACAGCAACCAGTCTGTACGTAAGCGAATCAGTGGGGATAGCAGAGCGTCCAGAGCCTAATGATGATTCATTTGGAATGGATTCATTGGGGTTGGTAAAGTTTAGGCTAAGAGGCACACTGATGGCAGTAACAAATAGCAGACACTGTGATATTTAGAAGTGAATCGTGGACATGCAGAGCTGCTGTTTGGGCTGTCTTGGGCTACACTCTGAGCATACTGGGGGCAGCAGCTCAGCTTGAGGGAGGCTTTGGAGGGAATTGTAGCCTCCATGAAACATGAAAGCTGGAACATCCCCACCCCCCACTAACTACTTAAGACAATTTCAAAATATATTGTGAATATATGCCATTGTTCTCTTGTTTTAATAATAACCAAAAAAAAGACTCTTAATGTGTAATTTTTCCTCCGTGGTATCGAAAATGGTATGAGTGAGTGAGTAAACTCTGAGTGAGTTCATGTCAATTCTGCTAGTAAATACATAATAGCTGCTTCTTGCCTTTTAGGGCTATTTATTTCTCTTCAGTTACACAGATATCGTGATGTATCGTAGGTTAAATTTGTACCCTGAATATATCGATTATCGTAGAATCGCTGTATCGTGATAATATCGTTATCGAGGGCCAAGTATCGTGACCGTATCGTATCGTGAGTTACTCCGTGATTCCCACCCCTAGCACACACACACACATACATGCGCTCGCGCATGCGCACATACACACACACAGACATGCACACACGCGCACACATACAGAGCAGACACACACGCACACACTCGCACACACTCACAGACACACATGCACGCGCACATATACACACACAGACATGCACACACTCGCACACGCACACACACAGACACACATGCACGCGCATGCGCACATACACACACACAGACATGCACACACGCGCACACATACAGAGCAGACACACACACAGACACACACACACACACACACACACACACACACACACACACAGCTCCTCTTCTGTCTCTATCTCAATAAAAAAAGAATAGATACAAAACTGCCCTTAATCTTAATCTTAATCCCCACCCGCAGACACGGCCAAATGTGCCTGTAAAGTTACACCAGGGCTCGAACCTGGAACACCCATGTTGGTAGGCAGGGATTCTACCACTGCACTACGTGGACGCCAACACATTTATTACCTTTTTGAGGTTGGTTTCCCTTTTATTTTGATTTAAATCAATAAATGAATATAAAATAAAATTAGCCAAAAAAATGAAACTGTTGAATCATAAAGAGTGAAGTTATTAACACGTTCACTGCCAACGACGTATTACTCCGTCAAAAAAAATCCAACGGTTCACTGCCAATGACGTATTACTCCGTCAAAAAAATGATTTTTTTTTTTTGACCGTGGGATGTGCATCTAACCCTTTTACATCTCTTATATAATTATTGGAACCACCGAACGTTTACAACCCATTCCACCGACCCACTAAGTGGCGACAGTGCTCTCCTGACTAGAGGAAGGCAAGCATTTTCATGAGAATGGCTTCCTCGAAGCCATTCTCATGAAAATGGATTGGCGAAAACGCTTTCGTTTTCGCGCTGATTGCTGGCAGTGCGGGATTGCAAATTTGCATAATAGATTACGGGTGGAACACACTTTGAAACACGCAGCATAAATATGACCAGAATCGCAAAAGCTTCATCAAAGCTCTCAACCAAAACTCCAAGAAGCGAGCGAGTCCATCCAGACTTCCTCAAAGAGCGGCCGCGCAGACAGGCACAGCAGCAGCAGCAGCAGCAGCAGCGAGCTTGTGACACGGCCGCTGCAGCCAAGAAGAACGCCCACGGAGGGAGGAGTTGGAAGCAGAGGGGGGTTTCCTGCTGTTATGGAGGAAATTACTGTTCAAAACTATTGTTTAGATGTCTGACGTCTTACTGATGCCAAAAATGAATGGTTAAAGTGACTGTTCTATCGAATTTCACAAAAAGCCGTTTATCTCTGAATAATTTTTCAGACGCTGAAACCATGCTGTATTCAACTGCTAATGCAGTAGACAGAGAAAGCACACATTCTATTAGTTCTTTTGAGATATTGTGTGTTCACAAAATCTTAGCAGAAAAGAATCCTCGGGTCTTGAAAGATGAGCCAGAATCCTCAAAAAAACCCTCTGGCAGAACCTACCTACAGTAAAAAAAAAACGGCTGGCAGTGAATGTGTTAATAGAATAATGATCAACACAACAGGTGTGTTAGATGAGAAGCTGCTGTTGTATTGAGTCTTGTTGTCTCATCAGATGCCTGTGAACTCACACTGGACCCAAACACAGCACACAGAGAGCTCCTCCTGTCTGAAGACAACAGAAAGGTGACGAGGGGGAGAGAGGAGCAGCCATATCCTGATCACCCAGAGAGATTTGACTCTGAGCCTCAGCTGCTGTGTAGAGATGGTCTGACTGGTCGCTGTTACTGGGAGGTGGAGAGGAAAGGAGTGGTTCATATAGGAGTGACTTACAGAGAAATCAGCAGGATATTAGCGGGTGATGACTGTGTGCTTGGAATGAATGAAAAGTCCTGGAGTCTGAGGTGCACTGATAACAGTTACACTGCCTGGCACAATAACACAGACATACCTCTCCCCTCCTCTGTCTCTAACAGAGTCGCAGTGTATCTTGACTGGCCTGCTGGCTCTCTGTCCTTCTACAACGTTTCCTACAAACTGATTCATCTCCACACGTTCAACTCTAGCTTCACTGAACCTCTGTACCCTGGGTTTAATTTGGGCTGGTCTGATGGTAACTCAGTGTCTCTGTGTCAGATAGAGTGAGAGAGAAACACACTGTGACCAAACACAGCTGCTGACATGATGCTTCACTCTGTACAGGTTCAAATATCTTTCTTTTGATCTTTGTTATATTTGGTATTTGATTCATCTCATCGTTCCAAGCTGAACATTTTGATGTTTTCTAGAACCGTTTCCCAGAGTTACATGTTAAATAAACACGGTTTTATCTGTTTACAAACCTGTTTTGTAATAAATGTGTTGACATTGTTCACCCTGTGTGTGTGTGTGTGTGTGTGTGTGTGTGTGTGTGTGTGTGTGTGTGTGTGTGTGTGTGTCCGTCCAATATGTGGTATTAGTAAACAAAATGAATAGCCTACTATCCACCCTAACACTCACTGTGTGTGCATGTGTGTGCGTGCATGCACGTGCACACGTGTGGTGTGTGTGTGTGTGTGCATGTGTGTGCGCACAATAGAGCACACACACACACACACACACACACACACACACACACTGAGGACAGACATGACTTTTAAAATGGGAAGAGAAGGTGAGTAGATTTTGCTTTGGGAAGAGGGAGAGAGAGGAGAGAAGAGGGAGAGAGAAAATGGAGAGTGAGAAGAGGGGGGAGAGAGAAGAGGGAGCGAGAGGGGAGAGAGGGAGAGGAGGAGAGAGAGAGAGAGAAGAGGGAGAGAGTATGACAACATGAAGAGCATTTCAAACACGATAATTTACTATCAAAGGCAGCGTCCAGATTCCACACTCACCCCGTCGGGCGACGAGTGGAAAAAACGAGGGAGAGAGAGGAGAGGGAAGAGGGAGAGAGAGGAGAGAGAAGAGGGAGAGAGAGAAGACAGAGGGGAGAGAAGAGGAGGAGAGGGAAGAGGGAGAGAGAGGAGAGGGAAGAGGGAGAGAGAGATGAGGGAGAGAGAGGAGAGGAGAGGGAGAGAGAGAAGAGGGAGGGAGGGAGAGGAGAGGGAAGAGGCAGAGAGAGGAGGGAGAGAGAGGAGAGAGAGGAGAGAGAAGAGGGAGAGAGAGGAGAGGAGAGGGGGAGAGAAGAGGGAGAGAGAGGAGAGGGAGAGAGAGGAGAGAGAGAAGAGGGAGAGAGGGAGGGAGGGAGAGGAGAGAGAGAGATGAGAGAGAAAAGGGAAAGAGAGAGAAAAGGGAGAGAGAAGAGAGTGAGAGAGAAGAGGGAGAGAGAGAAGAGGGAGAGAGGTTGACAACATGAAGAGCATTTCAAACACGATCATTTACTATCAAAGGCAGCGTCCAGATTCCACACTCACCCCGTCGGGCGACGAGTGGAAAAAACGAGGGAGAGAGAGGAGAGGAGAGAGAAGAGGGAGAGAGGAGAGGGAGAGGAGGAGAGGGAGAGAGAAGAGGGAGAGAGAGGAGAGGAGAGAGAGGGGAGAGAAGTGGAGGAGAGGGAAGAGGGAGAGATAGGAGAGGAAGGAGGGAGAGAGAGAAGAGGGAGAGAGAGGAGAGACAAGAGGGAGAGAGAGGAGAGGGAGAGAGAGGAGAGGAGAGGGAGAGAGAGAAGAGGGAGGGAGGGAGAGGAGAGGAAGGAGGGAGAGAGAGAAGAGGGAGAGAGAGAAGAGGGAGATGAGGAGGGAGAGAGAGGAGAGAGAGGAGAGAGAAGAGGGAGAGAGAGGAGAGGAGAGGGAGAGAGAAGAGAGGGAGGGAGAGGAGAGAGAGAAGAGGGAGAGAGGGAGGGAGGGAGAGGAGAGGGAAGAGGGAGAGAGAGAAGAGGGAGAGGAGGGAGAGGAGAGAGAGAGAAGAGGGAGAGAGAGGAGAGTGAGAGAGAGGAGGGAGAGGAGCAGGGAGAGGAGAGGGAGGGAGAGGAGAGGGAGAGAGAAGACGGAGAGAGAGAAGAGGGAGAGAGAGGAGAGAGAGGAGAGGAGAGGGAGAGAGAAGAGGGAGAGAGAGGAGAGAGAAGAGGGAGAGAGAGGAGAGGGGAGGGAGAGAGAAGAGGGAGAGAGAGAAGAGGGAGAGAGAGGAGAGAGAAGAGGGAGAGAGAGGAGAGGGAGAGAGAGAAGAGGGAGAGAGGGAGGGAGGGAGAGGAGAGGGAAGAGGGAGAGAGAGAAGAGGGAGAGGGAGAGAGAGGAGAGGGAAGAGGGAGAGAGAGGAGAGAGAGAGAAGAGGGAGAGAGAAGAGGGAGAGAGGGGAGGGGGAGAGAGAGGAGAGAGAAGAGGGAGAGAGAGGAGAGAGAAGAGGGGGAGAGAGAGGAGAGGGAAGAGGGAGAGAGAGGAGAGAGAAGAGGGAGAGAGAGGAGAGGGAAGAGGGAGAGAGAGGAGAGGGAGAGAGAGAAGAGAGAAGAGGGAGAGAGAGAAGAGGGAGAGAGAAGAGGGAGAGAGAGGGGAGAGGAGAGGAGAGAGAAGAAGGAGAGAGAGGAGAGAGAAGAGAGGGAGGGAGAGGAGAGGGAAGAGGGAGAGGCAGAGAGAGAGAAGAGGGAGAAAGAGGAGAGGAGAGGAGGAGAGAGAAGATGGATAGATGGAGAGAGAGGAGAGGGAAGAGGGAGAGAAGAGGGACAGAGAGAGAAGAGGGAGAGAGAGGAGGGGAGGAGATAAGAGGGAGAGAGAGGAGAGGGAGAGAGAGAAGAGGAGGAGAGAGAAAATGGATAGAGGGAGAGAGAGGAGAGGGAAGAGGGAGAGAAGAGGGACAGAGAGAGAAGAGGGAGAGAGAGGAGGGGAGGAGAAGAGGGAGAGAGAGGAGAGGGAGAGATAGAAGAGGGAGAGAGAGGAGAGGGAGAGAGAGGAGAGGGAGAGAGGAGAAAGACAAAAGAGAGAGAAGAGTGAGAGAGAGGAGAGGGAAGAGGGAGAGAAGAGGGACAGAGAGAGAAGAGGGAGATATAGGAGGGGAGGAGAGAAGAGGGAGAGAGAGAAGAGGGAGAGAGAGGAGAGGGAGAGAGAGAAGAGGAAGAGAGAGGAGAGGGAGAGAGAGGAGAGGGAGAGAGGAGAGAGAGAAAAGAGAGAGAGAGAAGAGGGAGAGAGAGGAGAGGGAAGAGGAGAGAGAGAAGAGGGAGAGAGAGGAGAGGGAAGAGGGAGAGGGAGAAAGAGGAGAGGAGGAGATAGAGGAGGGAGAGAGAGGAGAGGGAGAGAGAGAAAATGGAGAGAGGGAGAGAGAGGAGAGGGAAGAGGGAGAGAAGAGTGACAGAGAGAGAAGAGGGAGAGAGAGAAGAGGGAGAGAGAGGAGAGGGAGAGAGAGGAGAGAGAGAGAAAAGAGAGAGAAGAGGGAGAGAGAGGAGAGGGAGAGAGAGAAGAGGGAAGAGGGAGAGAGAGATAGAGGGGGAAGAGATGGAGGGAAAAGAGGAGGTGAAGAGAAGAGATGAGTCACTGATAACAGTTTGAGTGTAGAGTTCTGCTACGTCCACATGGACACAGATAGATTCTCCTCCATTCATAAAGAAACATGGCCTCCACACCTCCATCCACATGACAACATGAAGAGCATTTCAAACAGCATCATTTACTATCAAAGCCAGCGTCCAGATTCCACACTCACCCCGTCGGGCGATGAGCTGATGTGGGCGTGTCTCTCACTAAATGTCAGGAAGCTGAAGCTGTGGTTCAATACGAGTTTTTCAACAACACTTTTTATGGCACAAGTGAGTTTTTTGTTTTCTTTCTTTCTGATGTTAATTTAGAACAATATTCATCACATTTTCTGAGTTTGCTGAAGAAATGCTTTTGATTTCTGAAGTGACGAGAAGTTTCTGAAAGTGAGTTGGAGCCAACCAGCTATTCAGTGCCTGTGTGTTTTAATGTAGAAAAGGCCACACAACACATAGTGAAAGCTACCAGGCTACTGATGACAATAATAAGCTTCCTGTCACCTGCTCAATATAAACTAAACAGACATTTCCATGAGCAAGTTGAAGTGATGATGTCAGCGTCTTCAAAAAGCTCTGCTCCACCTGTCCACACCAATACAGCCAAACTGACTTCTGATATATCTCCTCACATGGAAGACATGTTCCACTGTGGGCCTCCCCCCAGACAAAGCTTGGGAAAAGGTGCCCCCCCCTCCTCGCTCAATTCCTGGATGTCTATGAGATCATGATGATATTATTTGATCCCATAGACACACAACAATTGAGCCAATATGGCCTGATATCATATTGCTGTTTGACATATTTCAGACTACAGCAAATAGCAAATAGCATAAAACAGGTGTGTCTGTCTGAAGGCATTTATTAGTTTCTGACTCTGGGAAAATGGGATAACACACAAAAATTCCCCAAATTCTGTTTTGGTCTTCTGCTCTGTTTTGCTGTATTGGTGTGGACAGCTGGAGCTTTTTGAAAACTCTGACATCATAACCTCAACCTGTGCATGGCAGTTGCTGTTTCATTTGTATTGAGCATGTGTCAGGAAAGTAGGGCTGCACGATATTGGAAAAAACTGACATTGCGATATTTCCCGCCCCTGCGATATATATTGCGATATGAAAAAATAGAGATTTTCACCAGATTACCAGAATAGCTCCTTTTTAAAGAAAATAATACTTCTAGAATGATTGGGGTGAATTTGTAGAGGAGTCCATCTGATTTTGGAGGGGAAATTAGGTATTTTAATGTTTCTCAACCACTGGGCTGTGGCCCACTGGTAGGCCTCAGAGTGTCATCTATCAGAGTTCATACACATTTTGACCAATAGATTTCCATAACTTACATAGCCTACATGAAAAAGTGAGTGAGTTATGACATTCTACTTTAAAATGTCACTAGCCTACACTTCACATAGTGTAATGCAGCTTTTAAAGCCAGGGAAAGACAACATGTATGTTGTATCACCATGTTACCATATCCAACATCTAAGACCATATAGTCTCATATCACAATATTGATATACAATTGATATATTGCCCACCCCTAATATTGAGTGCCAGAATCTACCTCCCAATGATGCTATTTGCAGAAAAACATTAGATTTCATTCATTGATTATAATAATTGCTTTCAACTTCTTTCGTTCTTCTAACGTTTCAATAAATCAACAATGAAACACCCCTGCCACTTTACACACTTGGTCTGACCCCCCGGAAACCCCCTCCAGAAACTACCAAGTGGTGCACTCCGCATCTCTGGAGTTCCGGTTTTGGAGCGCACCGCAGTACAGAGAGACGACGATTGACATGCAGCATCACTGGTGACAAACAATTCATTCGTGAAAAGTAATAAATATACATTTAATTGCCCAGATATGTCTCTTGTCTTTTTATTTTGACTGAAATGTTTTGTGTAAATGAGTCGCTATGTATGATTAACTCTACCGTAACTGCTGTCATCTGAATGATGCATCATCAGAGCCTGAGGGGGAGAGAGAGCTGCAGTGATACACGGACAACTTCTCAGTAATAATCACTTTAGCCTTCGTGTCATTATATTATGTTGCTGTCTTGCTTTTTGGTGTTTCAAGAGTAAATATCTCCACTCCACAGACATGTTGAGTTACAGCAGCCAGCCTGCTGTAAGCTAGTGCGCTGCAGACTGTGGACACGTCCGCCTCCGCAATCACATCGTTTACATCAGACGGGCTACTGTCAGCAACGCAACATAAGCACAAATAATTCAATTGAGCTCTCTGTCCATTTTGTTGTGTTGAAGCTAAGCACTAAATGAGTGAGTACAGTAGTGGGGTGTCTCTCTCCTTTGAGAGAGACTGCATTTCACTCAGTAGGCTCCTCCCCTAAAGTGAGAGTTTATCAAGCAAAATGACGAGTTCATTTGCTTTTAACATCACACGTCCTGCGATGTGACTATTGCACATGCGCACATCGCCATGACGATGTGTAAACAATATATCGTGCAGCCCTACAGGAAACTACGAGCCTAACTGTCTGATGTGTTTTCTAAAAAAAAAACATTTATTTTCCAAAAGTCATCAAAGTTATTCAAGTTTGTGCAGATCATCCTGCTGAACCCAAATTGACGTTCCCATAAACTTTTGATAACCACAGACCTTGTTTTATCCATATAAGTGAAATCCCCATTCTAAAAGCCCATTCACTTTTCCCCTGATGAACAGGGCCGGATTAACACAGTGTGATGGCCCAGGGTGACCCAGACTTGAAATTTGCTTGGTTTGTTTTGCTAGAAGTTGGCACGATAGTTGGTCGCTTGTGTTCTCCCCCGTGTTGGGTGTGGTTTCTGAATGATGACGCGTTCCACAGTGTCTCTATACCGACACATAAACAGTGCAAATGACTATGACAATAAATAGCAGAGATGTTGTTTAAAGTAGAGCCTCAACACACATCCCACACATTGAAGACACAATGTAGACGACCTCTAAAACACCTTGACACTATAGACATGAGCCACGTTCCATATGGTTACACAGAAACGGATACTGTCTCAAATCTGAATGCAAGTCACATCCCAGACACATTTAAACACATCGGTCCCTATTCTCCCACAGGCCATCGGCGCTAAAACGGGCCTTAAACGCAAAAAAACGTGCCTTGCGCCTGTTTCGGGAAAATAGCAATAGGCTTTAGGCTGCCAAATGCGCTTTAGGCCGAATGGGCGTGGCGGAGTCCCTGAATGCGCCAAAGTGGGCGTGTCGGCGCTAAATACCGGCGTACTCGTATCTTCCAGCCATCTTCCGACCTGGCCTACTTTTAGCGCTTTGCGCTTTTGAAAAGCAGGCCTAAAGCAGGATTCTGTGCACCGGGGACAGGAAAGTGAATGGAGAATACAATATATAGAAAAAAATACTTTAGAATACAATAGAATATAAGATTGCAACCCTTCTCAGGCTTTGGGTGAAGCTGTAATGCAGTTTCATAAATTTAGTTTAGGCTATCATAATAATCCCCATTTATGTGTAATATAGCTCTACGTTTTATTACCCCCCCCCCCCCCCGAAATTAGCTAGGCTACTAATATTACTAATATTCCTAATTAATATGTATTATTATTTCATTCAGATAATTGACAT
Organism: Poromitra crassiceps; assembly: GCF_964638095.1. Lineage (NCBI taxonomy): Eukaryota > Metazoa > Chordata > Actinopteri > Beryciformes > Melamphaidae > Poromitra > Poromitra crassiceps. Next base: position 37,310,537 of record NC_139633.1, on the reverse strand, counting down.
TATAGGCATGTACCGTAAAATACCAATTAGAAGCCGACTTCCAAATTGCCGCGGGTCCCATATATAAGCGGGGTCTGGATACATATTTTGTACATAAAAGCAGGTCCCAATTTGACGCCCGGTTAGTTTTTTCAATGTTTTCTTTTTACCTTTGCGACATCCTGTTGAATGCATCTCCCAAACACAACGAAGAAGAAAAATCGGATGAAGAATACGAACAACGAGGAAACGGGAACAACGAGGAAAAAAAACACATGCACGAAACTTGCTGATCAAAATTCGTTTTCCCTCAACATCTGATGATTCTGAAAATTGTGTAGGCATTTCCTGAAGATTTTTATACACTAAAACCGACATCTCTGGTGTAATAATTATTTTGAGAAATGTGCCTATGGTATATTTCCCTGCCAGCGGGCATAGAAGTCCGCTTCTAATTGGTATTTCACCGCTCTTTCACATGTGCGCTACTGAAGAGGGTGCTCCGTGAGTGATGAACAGCGGAGGAGGCAGCGCATGCAACAAATAATCTGCTCACATGATGATCATGTTCTCTCACCTTCAGCGGAGAAAGTTTAGTGGTAAATACCGGTAGGTCACAGTTCAGCTCAAATTTTATTTGATTTCATGTACAGGCCAGAACTGGCATGCAATGTGCTCTGCTGCGCTGAGAGGGAGGCGCGGCTCTCCCCATAGACAAGCAATCGTGTGGGGTGCTGACTGTAGCCAACTCATTAAAATAAATGGTTTAAATAAACAATTTCATACTATTTACAATCTTTGCTGAGCAATATTTTTGTACAAAAATAATTAAAGCAGGTCCCAAACTGCCGCAGGTCCCATATTGACGCGGGGTCTGGCTACATATTTTGTCAATTAACGCCGGGCTAATAATTGGTATTTTACGGTATTTACATGCTTGCAGTATTTTAACTGCAGTTAGATTGCTTTGAGAAGCATAATAATATGGAATAATAGCCTATATATGGAGATAGACAGACCGGATGAAGGGAGGGGGGGGCGGCGGAGCCCTTGGCTTTGTCTGGTTTTACCGGATTTGTCCAGGAATTGGAGCTTAAAAGGCAAGCGTGTGTCTCTTCCCTGCAATTCTCCAATGAGCGGACAATGCATAATTTTACGCTTAAAAGGCGTGGTTATAATGGTTGAGGCTGAGTTTAGCGCCGATACCAAGATATCAAGTGCGCCTTTCCACGCCCACTGCTTTGCGCTGCGGCTGGCGCTCGGCCTAGAAACTGCGCCGCTGCAACGATAGAGCCCATCATGTTCAATAATATCACTATTTGAAAGAAGCATGGCAGGTGGAACTTTGTATTGATCTATCTGACATGATATGGGAAAAGACTTTGTCTGTGGTACAACTATGCTCAGGTAATAGTAGACACCAGCTCATTCAATTTAAAGTCGTTCATCGCCTTCACTATTCTAAGCATAAGTTGCACAAGTTCTTCCCCTCTGTCTCACCACTGTGTGACAGGTGTCAGGTGTCAGAGGGCACTGTGTCTCATGCCTTCTGGTTCTGCCCTTCACTGACGGGATTCTGGGCCAAAATATTTGACTGGTACTCTAAAGGCCTACATAAATAACCCTTCAGCCGGAGGCAGAACTCGCCATCTTCGGCTGCTCGGAGAACTCTCTGGGCTTCCCCACAGCTGTGCAACAGTCTCTGACACTGGGGACAACTGTTGCCAAAACACTTATCCTGAAAGAGTGGAAGTCCCCCTCTCCACCTCCTTTCCAACTGTGGTTGATGGACATGATCTCGGTCATAAGGATGGAGAGGTTCAGATCCCTGAGAAACAACTCACTTTATACGTTTCTAACTATTTGGGACCCGTTTCTGGCCTACCTGGACGAGGTTGGAGGTGGTGGGTAACTTGCCCAGGTGAGTGGGACCCGTTTCTGGCCTACCTGGACGAGGTTGGAGGTGGTGGGTAACTTGCCCAGGTGAATGGGACCCCACACACAACATTCCTTACAAGCACATAAGCACCCTATATAGACGCTGTCACCACATTATTGTCGATATGTTTTTTTGTTTTGTTTTCTTCTTTTCTTTCCTTTCCTGTGTCTGAGCTTGTTCGTTTGTTTTGTTTGTATTTTGTAAAAATTTAAATTGGAAAAAATAAAATACTAACAAAAATAATAATAATATCACTTTTCCATCAGAAATGTGCAAAGGCCTCTATGAGGACTGAATGCCAAACCAGGGACTTGGACTTGAGACTTATACTTAGGTCACACACACAGAGACTTGAGACTTGACTTGTTCTCAAAGACTTGAGACTTGTTAACACATTCACTGCCAGCGGTTTTTTTTTTACTGTAGGTAGGTTCTGCCAGAGGGTTTTTTTGAGGATTCTGGCTCATCTTTCAAGACCCGAGGATTCTTTTCTGCTAAGATTTTGTGAACACACAATATCTCAAAACAACTAATAGAATGTGTGCTTTCTCTGTCTAAAAGAGTTAGTTTGTAGAGTTAGTAGTTATGTAAGCATTAGCAGTTGAATACAGCATGGTTTCAGCGTCAGAAAAATTATTCAGAGATAAACGGCTTTTTGTGAAATTCGATAGAACAGTCACTTTAACCATTCATTTTTGGCGTCAGACATCCAAACAATAGTTTTGAACAGTAATTTCCTCCATAACAGCAGGAAACACCCCTCTGCTTCCAACTCCTCCCTCCGTGGGCGTTCTCCTCTGCTCTCCTTGGCTCTGCGGCGGGTCTGTGACAAACGAGTTGCTGCTTTGCTGCTGCTGCCTGGCAGTCTGCATGGGGTTTGCTGGATGGGTTTCGCTGGTTTCTTGGCGGTCCGGTTGAGAGCTCTGATGAAGCTCTTGCGATTCTGGGCTTATTTATGGTGCGTGTTTCAAAGTGTGCATCCAATCTATTCTTGGAACCCCCCACCGTTGCCACCGCTGTGCATCAGCGCGAAAGTGAAAGCGTTTTCGCCATCCATTTTACTGTATGAGAACGGCTTCCTCGCGCTTTTCCCTCTAGTTTTGGCTCGCCTCTCCTACTGTGGAGAGACATGTCGCCACTCAGTGGGTCGGTAAAATAGATTATACACATTCAATACCTCCAATTCTGGTATAGGAGACGTAAAAGGGTTAGATCAACGTCCCACCGCCAAAAAAAAAAAATCGATTTTTTTTGACGTATTAACACATTCACTGCCAACAACGTATGAACACGTTTTCAGAATCCAGCTGTTCCCTGCCAACAACGTGTTTACACGTTTTTGGCATCGATTTTTTTTTTTTGACGGTGGGTTGTGCATCTAACCCTTTTACATCTCTTATATAATTATTGGAGCCACCGAACGTTTACAACCCATTCCACCGACCCACTAAGTGGCAACAGTGCTCTCCTGGCTAGAGAAAGGAAAGCATTTTTTTAACTTGTCACGCCATTCTCAGCCCAGCCATTCTCCTTTTCGCGCTGATTGCTGGCGATGCGGGATTGCAAATTTACATAATAGATTCAGCCGATCTACTATGATCGGGTGATAGATTACAGGTGGAGGAACACACTTTGAAACACGCAGCATAAATATGACCAGAATCGCAAAAGCTTCTCTCAACCAAAACTCCAAACGAGCGAGTCCATCCCGACTTCCTCAAACAGCGGCCGTGCAGACATGCAGGCACAGGAGAGCAGCAAAGCACTGACTGGTGACAAGCTTGTCCGCCCACGGAGGGAGGAGTTGAAGCAACTCGAGAGGGAGGGAGAGAGAGAGAGAGAGAGAGAGAGAGAGAGAGAGAGGGAGGGAGAGCGAGAGGGAGGGAGAGAGAGAGAGAGAGCGAGAGGGGGAGGGAGAGAGAGAGAGAGAGAGCCAAAAATGAATGGTTAAAGTGACTGTTCCATCCAATTTCACAAAAAGCCGTTTATCTCTGAATATTCTTTCTGACGCTAAAACCATGCTGTATTCAACTGCTAATGCTTACATAACTACTAACTCTACAAACTAACTCTTTTAGACAGAGAAAGTACACATTCTATTAGTACTTTTGAGATATTGTATGTTCACAAACTCCAAGCTGAAACGAATCCTCGGCTCTTGTAAAATGAGCCATAATCCTCAAAAAACGGCTTGGCAGAAGCTACCTACAGCAAAAAAAAACGACTGGCAGTCAATGTGTTAACACGTTCACTGCCAACGACGTGTTAACACGTTTTCAGAATCCAGCTGTTGACTGCCAACGACGTGTTAACACGTTTTCAGAGTCGATTTTTTTTTTTTGACGGTGGGATGTGCATCTAACCCTTTTACATCTCTTATATAAGTATTGGACGTGTACAACGTGTACAACCCATTCCACCGACCCACTAAGTGGCGACAAGGAAGGAGGAAGGCAAGCAAAAAGCAGTGTGACGAAGCCATTCTCATGAAAATGGATTGGCGGAGGCGCTTTCGTTTTCGCGCTGATTGCTGGCGGTGCGGGATTGCAAACTTGCATGGTGGATTGCGGATGGAGCACACTTTGAGGCACGCAGCATAAATATGACCAGAATCGCAAAAGCTCCATCAGAGCTCTCAACCAAAACTCCAAGAAGCGAGCGAGTCCAACCAGACTTCCTCAAAGAGCGGCCGCGCAGACAGGCTCACAGCCGCACAGCAGCAGCAAAGCAGTGAGACTGGTGACAAGCTTGTGGTGCAGCAGGCCATTTTGCCTTGCAAAATAGCACCAAATTGGAAACAGCCATAAAAGGCTTTTAGAATAGGATTTTCAACCCATTCTTTTTTGTTTCTTTTTCGCTCTAATTTAGAGTAATTTAATTTCTATTCAGAAATTTATTTGAGAGGTCGAGAGTATGAGAAAGTGCATTTGCACAGGTAGGAAAGTGCTTGTGACATGGCGCTGCAGCCAAGAAGAACGCCCACGGAGGGAGGAGTTGGAAGCAGAGGGGAGTTTCCTGCTGTTATGGAGGAAATTACTGTTCAAAACTATTGTTTAGGTCTTACTGATGCCAAAAATGAATGGTTAAAGTGACTGTTCTATCGAATTTCACAAAAAGCCGTTTATCTCTGAATATTTTTTCTGACGCTGAAACCATGCTGTATTCAACTGCTAATGCTTACATAACTACTAACTCTACAAACTAACTCTTTTAGACAGAGAAAGCACACATTCTATTAGTTATTTTTAGATGATTGGTGTTCACGAAGTCCTAACAGAAAAGAATCCTCGGCTCTTGTAAAATGAGCCTAGAATCCTCAAAAAAAAAACTGGCAGAACCTTCCTACAGCATTGAAAAAAGGCTGGCAGTCAATGTGTTAATACGTCAGTGGCAGTGAACCGTTGGATTTTTTTTGACGGATTAATACGTCATTGGCAGTGAACGTGTTAACAAGCTTTTTTTTTTTTTTTTTTTTGGTGCATTAAAAGTATGAAGGACAAGCTGCTGAATGTCATTCCCTCCTCCCTCATTATCATGCGTAACCTTAAACATCTAGTGCGCACAGCCTCAGATGACATGCGTCCTGTACAGATTTGATATATTCTACAAATGATTTGAAGAATTTAGACACCGCACTGTCAGAGACAGAGGAACAAAAGTGGGCCCAGCAGATTAACACATTGAGTGCCAGCCCTTTTTTCAATGCTGTGGGTAGCTTGTGCCAGGCCGTTTTTTGAGGATTCTGGCTCATTTTAGAAGAGCCGAGGATTCTTTTCTGCTTCGAGTTTGTGAACACGAAGTTCACAAAAGTACTAATAGAATGTGTGCTTTCTCTGTCTAAAAGAGTTAGTTTGCAGAGTTAGTAGTTATGTAGATATTAGCCGTTGAGTACAGCATGGTTTCAGCTGTCTGAGAGTGAAAGTTGAGATAATCGCAGTTTTGTGAAATTCAATCAAACAGGCAGAACAGTCACTTTAACCATTTCTTTTTGGCATCAGTGAGAGATCAGACATCCAAACAATGTTCCGAACGCCCTCTCCTTCAACTCCTCCCTCCGTGGGCGTGTCTAGTGGCTTTCAGCCTGCGTTTGTCAGAAGCGAGTGCTCGCTGCAGCCTCGCTCCCTGGCAGGCAGCGAGTATGAGCAGCCTCCCTCCCTGCCGACCCTGGCAGCGAGTGTATGAGAATGAGGCTCGTTCGTTTCTGGGTTTTCGGAATGCGTGCGATTCTGGCCTTTCTGCGGGCGTTTCAAAGTGTGTTTTACCTATAATATATTATGCAAATTTGCAATCCCCCGTGTGCTGCTGCTGGCGCGGGCCGAAAGCGGCGAGTCTGGTGACTGATGACTGTAAAATCGGCAAGCCATTTCCTTGTGAATGGAGGAAGCACCCGCCTGAGGCTGCTGTTTTTTGCTCGGATTCCTCTCTGTCGGGAGGGCACTGTCCCCACTTAGCTGGTCGGTAAAATAGATTATACACATTCTCTTCCTCCAATTCTGCTATAGGAGGCGTAAAAGGGGTTGATCGATGTCCCACCGTCAAAAAAAAAAAATGTTTATGTAAGCCGAGATATCTCGTCTATGGCACTCAACGCTTGGATTATGTAAGCCGAGATATCTCGTCTATGGCACTCAACGTGTTAATAGACCAGAGGGCAACAAGTTGAGCACATATTGTCAATTCAAGAATGTTATTGAAACCCAGCCATATGTACAAAAGATCCTATCTAGACAGTACAGAAGCGCTTTAGCCAAATTTAGATGTGGAGTAGCTCCTTTAGCCATAGAAACTGGTAGATATACAAATACCAGCTGATAGTCGTTTCTGTACTCTTTGTAACAATGGTTCTATTGAATCAGAAGTCCATGCACTTATTCATTGTGAACTTTATGTGGACATTCGTTCAGAACTGTTTAGCTCTCAAACTACGTTGAACATTTTAATGATCTAGATCAGTGATCCTCACTATTTCTTTGATGAGAGCCGCACTGGCAGGACACAGTCAATAGGAGAGCCACCTTAATCGCAAAACACCAAAAGCCACCCCAACCAAGCACATCTGCCTACCATTTTTTTGTGTTTTATTGTTTTACACACACACACACACACACACACACACACACACACACACACACACACACACACACACACACGTCACACATATACCAGTTTCCCCTAGAAAATCTTTCAGGCCTGGAGGGATTTCGAAACGTACCCCGACCGCAACGGTGGCGGCCCTTGCTGGTGACGCTAAACTTTTAGCTAACCTGTTCACATCTATGTTCGCAATGGCATCCCAAGTATCATCATACTATTATGGGATGCGATGCGAACAGTTGTATTATGGGATGTGCGTTTCCCAGGCAACGACACACGTTGACACGTTTTGGAACAGCGCTGCACGCTGGCACAATACTCCTAATATAAAAGCAAAATGCTTATTGTTTTGAATGATTTGGCACCTTCTATTACTGTCAACACCAGTGTTGTTGTATTGTAATAATATGCCATAAAGGTTTATTGAAATTTTGGGGAGAGCAGGGGGGGGGGCTCTTAGAGCCGCCAACTAAAGCTTCAAGAGCCGCCAGCGTCTCGCGAGCCGCGCAATGAGGAACTAGGATCTAGATGATATAAACAAGTTGTGTGTAATTGTAGCTGGTAAACACTGTCTCAATGAATGTGCCAAAGCTGCCATCTCATCCTGAACAGGAGACAGTCTTTTCTGTGTGTTTAAAACATGTGCTTTCTCTTTTCCCTCTTCTTTTTGTTATCCTTCTGTGTATGATGATGACTGTGTGTGTGTGTGTGTGTGTGTGTGTGTGTGTGTGTGTGTGTGTGTGTGCGTGTGCGTGTGCGTGTGCGTGTGCGTGTGCGTGTGCGTGTGCGTGTGCGTGTGTGTGTAGCTGTGTGTGTGTGACTCCGGTCCACATCCGGACCCAGACGCCGTCCTATCTGGACCGAGCCCTCTAACCTACAAATCATTGAATAGTTACATTTTCACAGAGCGTTTCTATTTTATCCGGCACAGGCTTTTCTAGCCTTTACGGTACTGGTTTATCTGCCAGGAAGCTCACAGACCAATGCATGTGCTGTAAATCATCACACGTGATTACATTACATTACATTACATTACATTACATTACGTCATTTGGCAGACGCTTTTATCCAAAGCGACTTACAATAACACATTTTTGTCAGCAATAGAGCAATCAACTACTGTATGTAACACAGTCTATGACAACTACAACATCAACTACAACTAAATGGGGTAACATTGATTGATTGAATCCTCCTTATAGTGTATATCAGTGATCCTCAAAGTCCGGACTCCGGACGTGATGCTACTCAGCCAATCAACAAGCGAATCGATTCTGCCTGTTGCTTGCCTAGGCTGTGCTGCTGCTGCTGCTGCTGTGAGAGAGTGACACACGGACGGAGGAGAGCCGAGACTCGGAGAAATGCCAAAGATAGAAGTAATTTCACATGGCGTGCTCAAAAGAAACGAGTAGACCGTGAAAACAAAGCTTTAGTTTTAATCCAGAGCACGCAGACTCATGTTCATTCATTGTTCTCACGAGCAGTTCAAAACCACTATGTCTCATGTGAAGTGTGATGCGATCCTGACCAGCTGTCTATGGAAGCACCACACATGAGCAAACACACACTCAAATCCAGACTGAGGGCACACACACATTCACTGCCCAACAGCATGTGAACGATCGATAGATAGAAAGACAGACAGACAGACAGACAGGCAGACAGACAGGCAGACAGACAGGCAGACAGACAGACAGACAGACAGACAGACAGACAGACAGGCAGACCAGAACCACCCGCCACAAGACCAGCTTCTTCCCAACCGCCATCAGCCTCACCAACAAGGCCCGGAAACCCCTTCCGCCAAGGACCTCACCAACAACCCCCCCCCCCCCACACACACACACACACACACACACACACACACACACACACACACAAACTCACTACCTCCTCCTAAACTCAACTGAACCCCCCCCCCCATAAAACTGGAACTCGTATCTAATTTAATGCCTGTTTAACTGGGACTGTAAATTCATGTAAATTCCCTGCACATTGAATGCCTATTTAACTTAGCCTGTACATTTCATGTACATTCAATGTAAACTCTTATTTAACTCCGACTGTAAATTCATGTAAATCCACTGCCTATTTAACGTCTATTTAACTCAGTCTGTAAATCTCATGTAAATTCAACGTAAATTCATATTTATTATCCACAGAACACTTCACCACTCATGTACATATTGTATATTTACTCGATTTGATTGCACTTGCAACGTTGTGATTGTCTTTAGTTATCTTCCTACTTCTTATCTCTGTATATTGATGTGACCGCTACGCTGCATACAGACACTAAGACAAATTCCTCATATGTAACTTGCATACTGTGGCAATAAAAGTGATTCTGATTCTGATTCTGATAGTATTTTCTCCTTTTCTCACTCACTTTCATGTCACACCTTCTCTCCCTTTAGGTCGTGTTACACTACAACAGACAGCAACACAGGCAGAAACATAACAGATGTATATTTGTTTTATGTTTTATATTTTGTGTAACCTAACAGCTGTATTCTATAGTCTGTATTCTGTACCCTGTTTTTATATTTGCCTTATAACATCTAGGGACAAACATTGCAAACTAGCTTAGGCTATAAATGTCAGGATATATAACAAAGACTGTTTCCTGTGAATGCTCTATGTTTATGTATCTGTCCCTATAGAAATAAACTTTTCAATCAATCAATCAAACACTGAGCTTATTATTATATTTTATTATCTTATTATTATAAACCAAACATCAAAAATAACATCTCCACCCTCTTTGCTTTGCTCATAACCCTTAAATATCGCAGTATAAAACATATAAAACACATTGTAATTTTTTTTTTATTAAGACTGCGATTCCAATACAAAACAGCAGAGGGTGCTGCCCCCCCTTCCCGCGGCCCTGCCAGCTATAGTGCTGAATGCAGCATGCAACAACACAGACCAACACAAGCCTGCAAACTGCGCAGCCACTTCAAAGAATGACAGCAGCCTGCAGCCAGCATCACATTTCTGCTCAGAAATAATGATAAATAACCATGCCAAGAACTTATTGTAGCGTTCCAGGTAATCCAGGTATTACCTGTAATGTGATGTGCAATAGAAGTGTCTAGATTGCACCTAGGAACTAATGTGTGTGGGTGTGTTCCTAGGGGGAAGGGGGTATATAGGACCAGCGGCCGTGGGCCGGATGTCAGTCTAGCTATGGAGCGAGCTGAGACCGGTTGTTGTGTGTGGAGCTAGCTGTGTGAGCTAGCTGCTAGGAGCTGAATGAGCCTGTCAATAAAGAACCTGTACCAACTACAACTCTCCGTTCCTTGGCGTATTAGCGATACGCTACATTGGTGTCAGCAAGTGAAGCGGTAGCGCCTCTGATTCGGTCGAGAGGGGAGAGAGTGACGAGGAACGGCGGAGAAAAGTTGGAGATCAAAGGCTCGAGCGACCTAGCGGTAGCAAGCTAGCTGCGTGTGCTAGCTGCTACGGGCGCCACGTGTGATGGTGCACGGTGAAGAATGGCCATTGGCGAACGGGAGAAAAGAGGAGCTGACGACGGGGATCAGCTCGGTGCTGGCGGGCATGGAAGACCGCTTGATGCAGGAGATCAGACGGCTGTTGGAGGCGACGCCAGCCTGGGCAGAGGGGCTTATGGAGCTGCTACGAGAGGTCGCGCAGCACGGAGAGAGGCGGACGGAGGAGCCGCAAAGACTGTGTTGGACCTGTGGAGAGCCGGGCCACGTGGCGAGGTGGTGCCGAGGCGGTCCCGGGAGACGGTCCGGGTATGCGGAGCAAAGGTACTGGGGACAGCAGGGAGCCTGCTGGGCATGCGGTGGATCGGGACACATAGCCAGAGAGTGTCAAGAAGCTGTCGGGGACTGGAGAACAGCGGGAGAGGAGAGACGTGCAGGCGGCGGACAGGTGAGACTTTGTTGGACGTGCAGTTCGCCTCAGCATTTAGCCAGAGACTGCACTAAGAGTGTGAACGCTGGAAGAGACACACAGCCGGGGGAGCAGCCGGAGCAACAGGCAGAGGAGCAGCGGAGTAGCGGAGCAGTGAACAGCCCGAGGGAAGCGGGAGACATCACCTGCAATGCTGTGGCAGTCGGGGAAGCGACACTCGAGCCTGCGGGTGAGCCTGGGGGGTTACCGCCGGGGGAACCGGCCCAGCCTAACCGCTACACACCCCCCACGGTTGCACTGCAAAGAGCCGAGGTGGAGATCGACGCCGGTGGTGTTTGCCCTGCTGCCCTCAACACGCCGCCCCCTGGGGGAGCGGGACGGGAGGACGAGCGAGTGCAAGACCTGGAGGATGAGAACGTGACTATGGAGGATGTCGATCTGGAGGAGTGGATACGCAGACAGGCGGAGGACGCTAGCGTTGGACCGGTGCGCAGGTGGGTGGCGGCCGGATGCCGGCCTCGCCTGGAGGAGATGTGCATGTGTTCAAGTACCACGAAGAGACTGTGGGAGTTGTTTCCGGACCTGAGGGTGAGGGAGTTGGGGATTCTGGGGTTGGATGGGCGCGGGAAGAGTGGCAGCGTCGCGGTGGTGCCCAGCTGCCTGCGGGGATTGGCGCTACGGGGGGCGCACAGGGGCCGCAGGGGTCAGGGGCATCGAGGGCCTGAAGAGACACTCAGCCGCCTTTGTCGAGTTTTCTACTGGGTACAGATGAAGGGAGACGTAGAGGACTACTGCCTTAGCTGTGTCGACTGTAAGTGCTTCAGGTGGGACAGAAGCTGTAGAAGGGGGGATGGAAATTGTGGTTTAAATGAATGTGTAAAGAAGAAAAGAGAAATAAGGTAAATGTTGGGGTCAAATGTTGAACTGAAATGATATGTGGGTTGAATTGAAAATGAGTGTAAAGAAAAGAGGGAAAACGTAAACGGGGTATTGAGTCGAATGCAAATGTGTGAAAAAAAGAAAAGGGCTATTGGAATGGGAAAAGAGGAAGGAATGAAAAGAAATGCAAATGGTGGTGGTGGAACGAAAATTAAGAAGTGTGCTGAAAAATAAGAGACTAGGTGGGGAAATTGATGTGGCAATGGAAAATGTTGTGGGGTGTTGTGTTTTGGTACAGGGGGATATGTGTGGGTTGTGGGTGTCAACGTGGGCGTTGAACTATTGTTGGGCAGGGAGTATGTAGCGTTCCAGGTAATCCAGGTATTACCTGTAATGTGATGTGCAATAGAAGTGTCTAGATTGCACCTAGGAACTAATGTGTGTGGGTGTGTTCCTAGGGGGAAGGGGGTATATAGGACCAGCGGCCGTGGGCCGGATGTCAGTCTAGCTATGGAGCGAGCTGAGACCGGTTGTTGTGTGTGGAGCTAGCTGTGTGAGCTAGCTGCTAGGAGCTGAATGAGCCTGTCAATAAAGAACCTGTACCAACTACAACTCTCCGTTCCTTGGCGTATTAGCGATACGCTACATTATTGTCAATAAATATCAACCTTACCTTTAGAAGATCTTCTTTCTTGACTTTGTGATTGCGAAATTGTTAATTAAATCCTCAAAGTCTATTCCCATGACTAGTTGGGAGTCAATAGCCATCAGGGAGAGCGCAGACAGTCGTTTCTGATTCATAGTCGTCCTGAGTTCATTCTTCACTCTTTTGAGTTGATAAGATCTCTCCCCCGGCTGCTCCTGCTGCTTGTCTAGCCTTCCATGATCCCCTTCGCCTGCCAGACCCGCCTTGTTGCCCTCCTCCTCCTCCTCCTCCTCGGCCTCGCTCACGCTGTTGTTGCCCCGCCGGTCGCTCTCCTCCTCCAGGTGCGTCTGCCGGGGCCGCGATGCAACTTCCCCCCGCTTGCTGCTGCCTCCTCCTCGCTGTTAGCTCCAGTCTCACTCCCCGAGTCCGACTCCGACAAGTGCCTGGCCTGTCGGCTGCTGCCCTCGGCCTCTCGTGCCTGCTGGTTCCCGCTTGCTGTGACCTCCGGTGTCGGTGTCGCTCTCGTTCGCGCCTGCTAGCAGGAATTTCTGACTTCCGGTCAGGACTTTTCAGAATAAAAGCTGTCATTAAAAATCGATAAAATACACAAATTGAAGTGATGTCACACAGATTGAATAAATACCCATGCAAACTGCACTCTAAATCAAATACATGTGTGGTGGGTGGCGCCAACGAGAAAAGGGGAGGTGCCCGAATTACTTCATATAGGGTTACCTGTAGGAGGAGGAACACTAGAGCACAGCTGATTCAGGTCAGATGATTGAGGCAGGTGCACACCTCAGTCCATGCTGGCATGCAGGGAAGGCTACAGAGCAGGAACAAAGAGATCATCTGCTTCCCTGCTGGGTTGAAGGTGGCTGGTAGTCGATAGGACAGTTACCATCGACGTACCAGAGCATCAGCGGGTCCAGTCGCTGCTCTTGCCGTGATATATTTTGTTTGTTATTTTGGGGTTTATTCTCTGTCTAGTTCGCCCTGGCAAGTGTGCTGGTAGCGGGCAAAGAAGAATGGGCTTTGCCCTCAGGGCGGACTAGTTTTCTTTTTTTTCTGTTTTATTTGTTTGCTTATTTAATCCGCTTCTTCCCCACCATTGCCACTTCACCTGGTAATCCCATCAGGGCAGGCTTAAAGTGTGCCGTGCTTATAAATGGTTGCAGTGAATTGAATCACGTGTGTAAACTTTGTTTCACCCAGAGTGCCAGAGTTCTTTACCCTACGGGTGTGTGCAGTGAACAAACTGATTTATCCTACAGTGTGTAGCCTACGGGTGTGTGCAGTGAACAAACTGATTTATCCTACAGTGTGTAGCCTACTGGTGTGCAGTGAACATAACCCCTGCCCTGTTAACAATAACTGAGAGGTTCTATGGAAAGAGGTCAATGTGGGCCTACTGGGATTGTCAAGCTGAACTTTTGTAATAAAATAATTTGCTGTTTAAAAGTACATCCTTGATTGTCATTCTTATGCTAGGGACCTATATGGTGGGTGTAACATTTTGGCGTTGTCGACAGGCCTAGCTAAGTAAACAGTTATCTTCCTTTGGGGGGGGGAGCGGATGACAGTTTCTTTGTTTTGTGTTTGCTTTTTTGTTTTTTTGATTACGTGAAACGGCAAGAGCAGCGGTGGGCCAGGACCACGTGGCGAGCCAGGACCCCGTGGCGGAGAGGACCCAGGGCCAGGATCTGGTTGTCTTCTCAGCATTCATAGGCCATGGAGCCAGCAGTGATGGCGCAGCGCATACAGGAATTGGAGCAGCAGCTGCAGACATTAAATGCAACATCTCAACCTGGACCTTCTAGCAGCACCATGGACAATGTGGAGCCAGCTGCTGCAGAGATGGAGGGGGGAACACGGGTGGTTTACATTCAGCAGAGTGAAAAGGTACCCAAGTTCTCTGGTAATCTGGACAAAGCAGACTCTCCTACCTTGGAAGAATGGATTGAACTGATCGAAAACCATATCCAGTTGAAATCAAGTGAGAAAGAAAAAGTAAATTGTGTGTATAACCATTTAGAAGGGGCTGCCCGTGTAGAGGTAAAATATCTGCCTAAACAGGAGAGAGAGACTGTTGTTGGTATATTTCAAATTTTGAGAGAAGTATATGGATGTTCACACTCTCTAATCTCCCTTCAGCGCAGGTTTTTTAACCGTAAACAACGTGAGGGGGAGTCATTGTTGGACTATTCCCATGCCCTTATGTGTCTAATGGACCAGATTGTTGAATCGGACGAGCAAGCTAAGCCTAAATCCCAAAGAGACCTCCGTGACCAGTTTTGTGAGGGTGTCAGGGACCATGGTCTCAGTATAAGACTGCGAGATAAAGTTAGTTTAAACCCCCAGTGGACAATTCGGGATGTACGTAGGGAGGCTGTTCAGTGGACAACACAGTGTGAAGGACAGTCATTTAAGCAGAAGGATAACCACTCACTTTTTTCTAATGAAGTCCAGGCACAAGCATCTTGTGAGTCAATTGTTGACAATAAATCAAGTTATTCTGAACTGAAAGCCCTTATCGAAGCTCAACAGAGGCAATTAGATTTGCTAATGAAAGCACTGCAACCCTCAAAACAGGAGTATGGGGCTCAACCTCCACCTAAATTTAGAAGAACTCCTGATGGAAAGCCAATATGTTTTCGGTGTGATCGGAGGGGCCACATAGCACGTTATTGCACAGCAACTTTCCCTAAAACAACTCAGCCTGAAAAAGGAACAGTCCAATAGTGCTGCACGATTAATCGAATCGCAACCGCAATCGCGATGTCAGCACGTGCGATTGCATAACCGCAAAAGTGTGCGATTATTTTATTTTTTTCACGTCTTTTTGAGTGTGTGTGTGTGTGTGTGAGAGCCTCCTTTAAACTAACGTTACACGCGACGCAGCAAACACACGTTTCTCAGCCATCACACTGGGCATCAATACTAGCGGGAGACTTCTCCCATGCACTCCCGCAAATAAGTAATGTTATGTGCAGCAAGGTACATATTATCTACAGAGAGGGCGAGAGAGAACATCCATGATCGCTAACAGCAAGCTATGCTAATAACTAGCTAGCCGTTCGTTCAGAAACGCATGTAAACAGCCGTGTGATCAGTGAGAACGTCAGTAAAATAAGGAGAGAGCTGCAGGTGCTTATGCAGAACTAGTGCGCGATTAAGTACACAGTGGGGATGACCCGCTGTGATGAAGAATATAACGAGATTAACAAGGTTGATAGCAAAACACTGTCGCAGCTGCCAGCACTGGCAGCATCACCTCCAGGCTAGCTAACTAGCCTGTCACATGATGCCTTCATGGTCCCTCGTTAAAAGTCTGCAGATGCACGTTGTCACCTCTCTCTCTCAAGAAGCGTCACGTGAGTGTGGCGTTTAAGGCCATCTGTCGCTACAAAATAAATAAACGGGGTGTATCATTCATTAGTATTGCTGGACAGACATGTAACTAACTTTGCAACTTTGCTGAGCCATCTTCTATGTGCTGTAACACACAACACAGTGCAGTTTCTATTTGACTGGTGTTTCTTTTTTACATGTTTGGGACAGGCAAATGTCTCAAAATGTTTTATTTTTTTGTAAAGATAATTTAATTTCAAATTGTTTTATTTTTTTAGTTTTAATATATTTTAAATTGTAACATATTTCATGTATTTTAGTCTGTGATATGTGAAACCGTGGTATTTTTGTCCAAGGTTATCATACCGTCAAAAACTCATGCCGGCACATCCCTAGATACCTAGTGGCAGTGGTGGCCCAACGGTTAGAGAAGCGAGCTTCAATCCCCGGGACCGGCAGGATAAATCTGGGTGGGGAAAGTGAAAAGGCAGCGCTTGCCCCTCCCTCATTACCACCACTGAGGTGCCCTTGAGCAAGGCCTTAACCCCAACTGCTCCAGTGGAGCTGATCAGTGGCCAGCAGATCAGACTGTGGTTGTACTGGTCAGCTTCCAGGTATGAATGTGTGTGTGAATGTGAACAGGGCACTCCTGAAAAAGAGAGCATTGCTCTCAGTGAGACTCCCCCTGTATAAATAAAGGTAAAAAAAAAAAAAAACTCTTGTTTATTATATCGCAATCACAATCGCAATATTGTCCACCCTAATCGCTAATTGCACCTTTTCCCCAAATCGTGCAGCACTACAGTCCAAGTGGAAAGACAAGAGCCTGCTAGTGAGCAAAGTCAAACACATCTAGAGACAAAGCCTCATTCAGAACTAAACCCAGCTGTTATGTCTGCACTGGTGAGCGAGTGTCCAGTAGTAGAAGTTAAAATGGGGGAAATTGTGGTTCCGTCATTGTTGGATACTGGGTCCATGGTCACAACTATCACTGAAACTTTTTTTAAAGAACAGTTTGGCCACCTCACAGATGCTCAGTTACGTGATTGTGCATGGTTAGATCTTAGGGCAGGAAATGGTCTAGAGCTGCCGTATCTGGGCTATTTGGAGTTGGACATCACTATATTGGGAAAATGTGTCACACGCAGGGGGGTCCTGGTGGTCAGAGATGCAGATGACCCTCAAATGCAGTATAAAAAAATGCGAACCCCTGGTGTACTTGGAATGAATGTGATAAAGGGTTTTTACTATGAGTTGTTTGTGAAGTGTGGCCCCAGCCTGTTTGATGATCCTAGGGTGATGGAGGCCCCAGAATGGAGGCGAGCCCTCAGACATTGCCAAGTGGAAGAGACGATAGCCAACTCCCCTGAGCCCTTCAAAGTAAGAGTGAGAGGTAAGAGCCCATTTTGTGTAGCTGCAGGTACATTAATCATGGTCCCTGTAACATGTCCTAAGGTTCCTTCACAGCAGCGTATGGAGTTTCTAGTGGAGCCATTACAGCCAGAAGAGGGTGTACTTCCAGAGGGGCTGCTAGTTTCACCTGCCTTAGTGACATCTGAATCAGGGATAGTATATGTACCAGTTACTAATGTAGGCTATTCTGATGTTTGGCTGATTCCACGTAGGGTCATTGCTACAGTGAGCATGGCAAATATAGTATCAGAACAAAGTCCCCATGTTGAGTTTTGTAGGGATGTTAGTAGCAACGAGTGTACAGCATCAGTGTTCCTTCCGGGAGCTGAGACTAGAGGGGGGGGGGACTGGGATATGCCTCCTTTTGAGGGACTGGAGGGATCTGAGCAACAACAAGCGGCAGCTTTGCTTAGTAAATATAACTCCCTGTTTGCAAAGGATGAAGCTGATTTAGGTTGCACTAATCTGATTCAGCATGAGATCCCCCTGCTAGATGATACTCCTGTCCGTCTGCCATACCGTCGCATCATCCCTTCTCAGTATGACATGGTGAGAGCCCATATAAAACAACTGTTGGACAGCCAAATAATCAGAGAAAGTAGTAGTCCATACGCATCACCCATCGTAATGGTGCAGAAGAAAGATGGGGGAAACAGATTGTGTGTAGACTATCGTCGCCTGAATGCTAAAACCAGGAAAGATGCGTTCCCTTTGCCACGGATTGAAGAGTCATTGGATGGACTTGTAGGAGCTAAATGGTTTTCTACTTTGGATTTAGCCAGTGGCTACAACCATGTTGAGGTTGTTGAAAAGGACAGAGCAAAGACAGCGTTCTGTACTCCATTTGGATTATTCAAGTTTAATAGAATGCCATTTGGATTGTGCAATGCCCCTAGCACTTTTCAACGCCTTATGGAGCGCATGTTTGGAGACTGCCGTTATCAATCTGTTTTACTGTACCTGGATGACGTGATTGTGTTCTCTTCCTCTATCCAGCAGCATTTGGAGAGGTTGGAGGAAGTTTTCTCTCGGTTACAGAAGCAGGGGCTCAAGGTAAAATTTTCAAAATGCAACTTCTTTCAGAAACAAGTGAAATATATTGGCCATGTAGTATCGGCTGAGGGAGTTGCAACAGACCCCGACAAGGTCGCTATTGTAAAAGATTGGAAGACCCCCACTAATCTGGCTGAGCTCAAATCTTTTCTGGGGTTTGCCAGTTATTACAGGCGCTTCATAGCTGGGTTTGCAAAGTTGGCTGCTCCCTTGAACAATGCGGCAGCGCAACTGTCCCCAGGTATAAAAAAGGGTAAGACCCCCAGGAAGCCACTGGCCCCAGTCTGGACAGCAGAGTGCGAAGAGATGTTTGGCCAACTAAAGAAAGCACTGATCTCTGCACCAGTGTTGGCCTATGCAGACTTTCATAAGCCATTTGTGTTAGAGATTGATGCTAGCCATGCAGGTTTGGGGGCAGTCCTTTGTCAGGAACATGGAGGGAAGCGCAGGCCTGTTGCTTATGCTAGTAGGGCACTCAAACCTACAGAAAAGAACATGCAGAACTATAGCTCTATGAAGTTAGAATTCCTTGCTCTTAAGTGGGCAGTGTCCGAGAAATTCAGAGGATACTTGTTAGGGGGTTCTTGCACTGTGTATACAGACAACAACCCACTCACCCACCTAGGTACAGCAAAACTTGGCGCAGTAGAGCAACGATGGGCAGGCGAGCTGGCTCCTTTCAACCTTACCTTAAAATATCGTCCGGGGGCTCGGAATGGGAATGCAGATGCCTTGTCTCGCCAGTACAGGGAGGCCAGTGCAGCTGAGGCCTCAGAGGAGGAGAATGTTTGTGAGGGAGTGCCCTTTGTTGTTCAATCTGACATTTCTGTCCTCCCAGGTTGTTCCAAAGAGAGCCTAGCCATGTTGCAAGCACAAGACCCAGTTATTGGACCGCTTTTGGCCTGTTGGGGAAAAGCCAGGCCACCTGATTCAAAGGAGAGGGAGAGATTTGGTCGTGGTACCAAGGAGCTTGCACGACAATGGGGACGCCTAAGGGAGGAAGGGAAAGTGCTGTACCGTCAGTTCAACTCTCCTGATGGTGGTAAGGAGATTTACCAGCTTGTACTGCCACAGTGTTTACATAAAGATGTCCTCACTCAGCTGCATGATCATCATGGGCATCAGGGGGTGGAACGTACTTTGCAACTAGTGCGTTCCCGGTGCTACTGGCCCAACATGTATAAAGATGTCGAGAAATGGTGTCAACAGTGTGGGAGATGCGTTTTGGCTAAAGCTGTACAGCCAACAATTAAACCTTTTATGGGCAGTCTGCAGGCTTCTCGGCCACATGAAGTCCTTGCAATAGATTTTACTGTGTTGGAACCAGCTTCAAATGGAAGAGAAAATGTGTTGGTCTTAACAGATGTGTTTTCCAAGTACACCCAGGCCATTCCCACCAAAGATCAGCGGGCCAGTACTGTAGCTGATGTTTTGGTGAAGCACTGGTTTCATTTATTTGGGCCCCCTGAGCGTATCCATTCAGACCAGGGGAGAAATTTTAAGAGTAATTTGGTCCGACAGTTATGTAAGGTCTATAGGATTCGCAAGTCTCGTACTACCCCATACCATCCTCAGGGTAATGGTCAGTGTGAGCGGTTTAACCGTACATTGCATGATTTGCTGCGCACACTGCCCCCAGACCAGAAGAGATATTGGCCACGGCACCTTCCTCAGGTGACCTATGCATACAACACCACAGTGCATCAGTCCACTGGCATGACTCCCTACTTTTTAATGTTTGGCCGAGAGCCCAGGCTGCCTGTAGATTTTTTGCTAAGGGGGGAGGTAGAGGAGTCTGAGCAGGGCCAGGAAGACTGGGTGCAGGAGCACCAGGAGTCACTTGAGGAAGCATATAGTCATGTACGACAGCGGTTGGCTGCAAGGAGACAGTACAGAGACCAGAAACAGGAGGAGCAAGTGAGAGATCCATCCTTAAGTGAGGGAGACCTTGTGTATGTCCGGAACCATGGGGTGAGGGGCCGAAATAAGATCCAGGATGTCTGGGAATCGACCCCTTACCGGGTGGTACAGTGTCCCCCAGAGCGCGGTGTTGTCTACTCCATCACCCCAGCAGTCCAGGATGGGCCAGTACGGCAAGTCCACCGGACTGAGTTGAGAGGTATGCCTGCTGGTGGGTTGAGAACGGATACAGGCCATGATGCAGGGGAAGAGCAGGGGGACATGGGAGACAATGCTGAAATAGATTTTAAACTCACAGACACACTGACATTTGAATCTCATTGTGAAGAGTCACTTTCAGAATCAGAACTTTGCCCAGAGGCTGAGGTGTGTGAAGGAGAAGAGGACATAGAAACAGAAGGGTCACCAGTGGTAGTTGATGGCCTCCGAAAGTCTTCTAGAATTACTGCAGGCAAACACAGTAATCTTTTTCGACTTCCAAAATCTGTAACACCAAATGTTGATGCATCAGTATAATAAGGTATAGTGTTCTTTTCCTGATTTGAGAGTTTTTCCCAGTGTATTTTTTAATCAGTACATCGTCGGGGCGCCGATTCATTTTGAGGGGGAGATATGTGGTGGGTGGCGCCAACGAGAAAAGGGGAGGTGCCCGAATTACTTCATATAGGGTTACCTGTAGGAGGAGGAACACTAGAGCACAGCTGATTCAGGTCAGATGATTGAGGCAGGTGCACACCTCAGTCCATGCTGGCATGCAGGGAAGGCTACAGAGCAGGAACAAAGAGATCATCTGCTTCCCTGCTGGGTTGAAGGCGGCTGGTAGTCGATAGGACAGTTACCATCGACGTACCAGAGCATCAGCGGGTCCAGTCGCTGCTCTTGCCGTGATATATTTTGTTTGTTATTTTGGGGTTTATTCTCTGTCTAGTTCGCCCTGGCAAGTGTGCTGGTAGCGGGCAAAGAAGAATGGGCTTTGCCCTCAGGGCGGACTAGTTTTCTTTTTTTTCTGTTTGTTTGTTTATTTGTTTGTTTGCTTATTTAATCCGCTTCTTCCCCACCATTGCCACTTCACCTGGTAATCCCAGTTTGACTGTCAGGGCAGGCTTAAAGTGTGCCGTGCTTATAAATGGTTGCAGTGAATTGAATCACGTGTGTAAACTTTGTTTCACCCAGAGTGCCAGAGTTCTTTACCCTACGGGTGTGTGCAGTGAACAAACTGATTTATCCTACAGTGTGTAGCCTACGGGTGTGTGCAGTGAACAAACTGATTTATCCTACAGTGTGTAGCCTACTGGTGTGCAGTGAACATAACCCCTGCCCTGTTAACAATAACTGAGAGGTTCTATGGAAAGAGGTCAATGTGGGCCTACTGGGATTGTCAAGCTGAACTTTTGTAATAAAATAATTTGCTGTTTAAAAGTACATCCTTGATTGTCATTCTTATGCTAGGGACCTATATGGTGGGTGTAACACATGTAAAATTCATTCTTGTTGATATTTGGGGGAGAAAAACACATTTTACAGCCTACGGCGCAGAGTCCAAACAGTAAAATGAGCCCATTTTGAAATATTGTTCAGTAATTCAAATTTTAAGGCGTTGGGGAAAATTCACTGCAGTCATGTACATCAGTAGTCCCTCTATCATGCCTAACTAGTGGCTAACCCAAACAGGTGTAAAATTCACTCGTGTTGAGATTTGAAAAAACACATTTTACAGCTGTTAGGACTCTGTGTGTGTGTGTGTGTGTGTGTGTGTGTGTGTGTGTGTGTGTGTGTGTGTGCGTGTGCGTGTGCGTGTGTGTGTGTGTGTGGCCGTAGGCTGTAAAATGTGTTTTGCGCTCTGAGGCATTCGAGGGACTAAACAAGAGTCGGCTGACAGCAGCACCTGTGCTAGGCTGTCCCCTCGACAGTGGCAAGTTATTCCTCGACACTGACGCCAGTGACTGGGGAATCGGAGCAGTCCTCTCCCAAGTGCAAAGGGGGGAGGAGAGGCATCTAGCCTATGGAAGCAGGATATTGTCACCTACTGAACAAAACTACTGCACCACCCGACGAGAGCTTCTGGCAGCGGTGGAGTTCACCTCCCTCCCTTCAGACAGTACCTGCTAGGGAGAGCATTCACCATCCAGACCGACCACAGCAGCCTGCCCTGGCTGACCCGGATGCGGGAGCTGGAGGGCCAGCTTGCCCGCTGGCTTGAGAAACTGGCAGAGTATGACTTCAAGGTGATCCATCGTCCAGGGAGGCACCATCAGAATGCGGACGCACTCTGGAGGAGGCCCTGCCGGAAGTTGTGTCCATGCACCGTGCCAGAGCCTAACCTCGGTGAGCCGCCTCAACATCAGGGAGTGCAGTGCGATCTGGCTGAAAGTTCAAGTGAGACAGAGCTTCATCCAGTGGGGGTAGTGGTGGCTGACAGTCACTACATGAGCAGGACAGCTGCTAAGCCGGAGTTTCCTCTCATAAGGGTACTGAGCACATCAAGCGACGACAGCTGTGACTGAGCTCTGTCACATCCAAGCGTCCACATGGTGAGTGAGCCATCTCACACTAACCTCTTCTGTGGCTGGACACTAGAGCAGTTGAACAACGCTCAAGAGACTGACCCAGACATAGCGCCTGTGAAGAAGTGGATGGAGGAAGGGCGGGAGCGCCCCCCATGGGCCGATATAGCCCCCTGCAGCCCTGCCACCAAAACCAACTGGGCACAATGGAAAAGGCTCTACCAGAAAGATGGAGTCGTAATGAGAAGATTTGACTGCACTGAAGGCAAGGTGTTCTACCCACAGATACTACTGCCTCGCGCCTACCGCCCCTCCGTGATGGAACAGATGCATGACGGCCCTGTGGGTGGCCACTTCGGGGTGGAGAGACCCTGGCACACCTTAAAACCAGGTACTTTTGGTACAACATGAAGGACGATGTCAACTTGTGGTGCCACACCTGCACCAGTTGTGCGGCAAAAGCTCGCCCTAAGCAAACCCCCCAAGCTGCTATGGGCACTGTGTGAGTCTGCGCTCCTATGGAGAGGATCGCAGTCGACCTGATGGGACCCTTAAACAAGACAGAGAGACACAACCGCTTCGTACTAGTGGCCAGGCCCGATTTTAGCCTGCTACATTAGGGTGGGCTGGTGGGGGGCAACTTTGGCGGTAGGTTGCCAGAGGTTGTCGGTTCGGGGATGGGGATTAAGTTGCATTATAGTCAAATTTATAAAGAATGATTTGCAGCAGGGTGTAGAAGCCATTTCCAGAGTAAAGTGTAATTGGGGACACTAAATTGTTCCAGTAGGTGTCACCATTCTGTTTTGGGTCACCAAACTGTAAATAGGAACTTTCACTCAGGTGACAGGCCAATGTTTACAAGACTATAATTATCAAAACTATTCGCAAACTAACTATGTAGGCTACAAACTAACTATTTACAAAACTATTGCTATATTTCCAAGACTTTTAGTCTCATTCAAACTCAAAATGAAAAGTGACAAAGAAAATAACTTTGAAAGCAGATTGACTTACCCTAAAAATAAATAAAAATCCTTCATCCAGTTTAAAATAATCAACTTCATAGCATTTATTTTTAGAGATGCTGCGATCCGATCATGTGATCGGATATCGGCGCGATATCAGCCAAAAAACATGGATCGGATCGGATCGGATTCCAGCGAAAATGACCGATCCAAGGCTCCGATATAAGCACTCCATTCCATGACTCCGCTCCAGGATTTCTATCCAGCATGCAGCAGCAGCAGCAGCACACAGAGGCCAGGGCCAAAACGTCAGACACACCCGTCCTTAACCTATGTGCGATTCGAAATCACGCGTCCGCACCATAGACTGGCAAAACATGGCTGCCCCCAGTGTGGCTGACAGAAACAACCACTATTGCAATTTGCAAGACATGTCCCGCAAGGTTTCTGAGATTAGGGGAAAGTCTGAGCTGGCGTTACGCTAAACCAAACGTGGGGATGAGGCAGCGGATTTGTTTTGGCGTTAACGTTAGTTGTTGTGATGATGGCTAACGGGGCTAACGTTAGCTAGCTGGTTAGGCTATCTAGTTGCAGGGAAGCGCTCCACAAGCTTGTTGTGACCAAAACCCCCGCATTTAAAGCATTTCATACTCCCAGAGCTGGCGTAAACCATAGAGAACCTCATGCATTAGCCTACTCAAAATGTAACGTCCAGGGTTTGTGTCTCCAAAATCAACTAACGTTAACGTTACATGCAAGCTAACGTAGCTAGCTGCGGAGCACTCATGATCTATAAGGAAAACGAATGCGCACATAGCCTACATAATTGTCAACATCACATACATGTATTTTCTTTAATCTAGACTACAGGCATCATTTTTCAGTCAAAAGTGAAACGACACAGATGGCGTATAGTGAGGCTTTCCATGCCTCACTATAGAACTGGCCCCATGCAAAATTCAGACCGCTTATATGTTGCCGTCATGCCAATAAGAGTCTAAATGTATTTTTTTATGTTTTATCTGCAGACTAAGCAGCTAGGCTTTCGGTTCTATAAAAGCCATTATTTTTTGTAATGACTATTGAGTGATACACTTTACTAAAAAAAATATTATATCACAATAGTGATGTCAGATTTGCTTAGGTCAGAGCTATGGAATATTAAATCCATCTTTGCTCACAACATTTGCCCTTTCTTTCTTCTTCTTTTTTACCCCAGGTGTGCATAAAATACAGGTTAAGAACTTATGATAAAGTCATGGAAATCCATTGGTCAAAATGTGTATGAACCCTGAAGGGTTAAATTGAGCATTTATGAGAGATTTCAAAAATATCGAGATATATATCGTGTATCGCGATATAGCCGAAAAACATTGCAATATTCTTTAGAGGCCATATCGCCCAGCCCTAATTTGATTGTTATGTTTTAGTTTTACATCAAATGAATTAGATGAACTAAATTGTTTACATACTATATTACCAAAGCACACACATACATACCTAACCCTAAAAATGTTTGTTGCCTGCTAGCTATCAGACAGCATAGAGAGACTTAAATATGTGCTGTATCGGTATCGGATCGAAATCGGTATCGAATCGGGTATCGAAATTTGATCGGAATCGGATCGGTTTTGAGCTAAAATATCGAAATCGGATCGGAATTGAAAAATCTTGATCGCAGCATCTCTATTTATTTTCATTGGATGAGCTTATTTCTCAAATCAAATTAAAGACTAATCCAGTGAGACAACAAACTATACTTGCCATTTAGCCTTCAAAACTACTATATTTACCCTGCCCAATTAAAAAACATAGCTCTTTGGTGTGATGATAAGTATGTGGCAAGATGGAAAGAGATTGAGACTGAATGCAGGGGGATTCCAATACAAGCAATGAGTGGAGATCATAAGCTAACATTATCTCATCAGAATTATCTGAGTCCCTTTACATTGTTTACTCTGTGTACTTGGTTTGATGTCATAAAAGACAGATTGTAAGCCAAACTGCATGAGTTCCATATTCAAATCCTGGGCTGATAGAGGTATTACTGCCTATTGTAATATAATGGATGGAGATACATTAGAGAGCTTTCAAACACTAAGTAAAAAATATGACTTGGAGAAGGACGATTTGTTTGGATGCAGGCACGACACTATTTATTGAAAGAAATTAAGATTGGGGAAATAACTCGGGAACCTAGTGGTCTAATACAATTAATGGTAATGGCATACAAAAGTAATTCTAAATCAATAGTCTCAAAATTGTACCAGGGAATTCTAATGGGAAGGGGAAATACTACAAATGATATAAAAAAAAGATGGGAAAAAGAACTAAACGATACAATAACTGAACGTGAATGGTAGAATATGTGTGAAACAGTCTTTTCTACTTCCTGCTCCTTGCAGTGGCGTGAATTTAGTTGGAAGAACCTTATAAGGTTTTTTATTACACCTAAAATGAAACCATATATGTCACCAGTAAACCATACATGCTGGAGAAACTGTGGGTCTGATGAGGCAAACCATTTCCACATCTTCTGGGGTTGCCCAAAGTTAAAGCCGTTTTGGGAGAGTGTCTGGGAAACCATTAACCAAATTCTTGGCTGGCAAGTCACACTAACATGTAAATCACTGTATATGGGTGATATACCAGAAGATATATCAGGAAATGATAAATACCTTCTTAAAATTGTAACTGTGGCTGCAAAGAAAGCGATCACTCGTAGATGGTTGCAGGCCGACTCTCCCACAGTAGAAAATTGGCTTGAAATCATTAGAGAAATTCATGAAATGGAGAGACTGACCTTTCTATTGAGACTGAAATATGACTTGTACATCACAAGATGGACAAAGTGGTTATTATATGCATCGGAATGAGGAATGTGGATGGTTTGTCTCCATCCTGAAGTATAACAAAACATGCTTGCCCCCTGACGCTCTCTGTTTATACAGCTATATGCCACGAGTACTTTTGTTTTAGTTCTGTCTTTTATTTCAAGAATAACTCACATGAACCCAAAGATGTGCTAAGACACCTGTTTTTTTTTTAGTATTGACTGATTTTAGTTTAAGATTTTTTCTTGGTTTGGCAACGTATTTATGTTTTATGTACTGTGACGCCAGTTTTGTTTTTGTTTGTATGTTTGAAAGAAAAAATGAATAAACTTTGAGTAAAAAAAACAAAAAAAACAATTATATTTACAAGACTTGTAGTCCTATTCAAAGTCGGAGCAGTGCTTGTGGACGGTACAGGAGCTTAACGTTATCCGGAGCCTCTGCTGATGTGCTGGCAGCAGCATCAGACAGAAGCAGCACGGGGCTTTGGTATAAGAAACGGATACATCATGAACGCACATCAGCTGTAAGAGTGTTGTAAGTCGCTTTGGATGAAGTAAATTAATGTAATGTACAGCCTTGTATATACACCTGTTATATACAAGGCTGGTATCAGTATTACCTGTTATATACAGGGTTGTATCAGTATTACCTGTTATATACAAGGCTGTATCAGTATTACCTGTTATATACAAGGCTGTATCAGTATTACCTGTTATATACAAGACTGTATCAGTATTACCTGTTATATACAAGGCTGCTATCAGTATTACCTGTTATACACAAGGCTGTATCAGTATTACCTGTTATATACAAGGCTGTATCAGTATTACCTGTTATATACAAGGCTGTATCAGTACCTGTTATATACACACACACACACACACACACACACACACACACACACACACACACACACACACACACACACACACACACACACAGCCTATATATATATATATATATATATATATATATATATATATATATATATATATATATATATATATATATATATATATATATTGATCGTTCTGCTATATAGCCTACACTTAACACTTATGGGGCAGCATAAGGGACAAATTTAAGACTACTGAGAAGCCGTCGGAGGCTATATCTTTGCCGAAGCCAGCTATGGATCTGGCCAATGATCTGTCAGCACCGGCAACTGAGAGACCGTCAGTGAGAAATGAGAAGCCGACTATTGATTTGTCTTACCTAGCAGTCCACTGGATCGGCTATTGGATCGGCTGGTCATTAGCTTGGAGAGGCTAGCTACTAGCTTGGAGAGGCTGGCAACCCACTGAATCAGCTATTGGATCGGCTGGTCATTAGCTTGGAGAGGCTAACAACCCATTGGATCGGCTGGTCATTAGCTTGTCTAGGCTAGCTACTAGCTTGGAGGGGCTGGCAACCCACTGGATCAGCTATTGGATCGGCTGGTCATTAGCTTGTCTAAGCTGGCTACTAGCTTGGAGAACTGCGGTCAACTGAGCCATCGTTTGCGAAACCACAGTCAAGCCAGCCGCCACTTGGCTTTTGATGCGCGTCTATTCATGCTGTAACGGTACTGCTGCTTCACCGGTGTTCGGAGCGGGCTAAAAAGTCGCGTGTCACAATTCAGCGATCCTTTCTCACATTTACTTTACCATACTAGATCGACATTACAACAAACAGCGTATTGAATGACTGTTGAATATGTCACAAAAGTCCAACCTTATTGAACGATCGTAGCAGGAGTTTCGCTTGGTACTATCATGTTGATGCTCTCAATAAGGTGGGAAAACAGGCATTTCCGGGACTAGTTTTTCAAAATAAAAGCACGATTCGACTCCAGTCTAGACCACACAGATTTAGTGTTTTTTCCGACTTTCTAAGTACTGTACAATCGCATAACTCCATAATCCCACACCATGACTGACAGTTGTGTGTACACTACACCCCTGGGTATACACTCTCATGAAATTAGTCATTTTCACGGTGCCATTGTGGAGAAATTGACAAAATCTCAATACTGACCTTGAAAAAGGTGTTTTTTCCGCCTTTCTAAGTACTGTACAATCGTCAATTACAACTACTGCTGCTACTACCAGTCCCACTACTACCAACACTACTACTATTACTACTACTACTACTGCTTGGAAACCATCAGGTCACCGGATCTCAACCAAACATTGTTTACTTGTGCGCATACCAACTGTGAATAAATGTGCACTATTTGGTGTTTATTATGTCTCATATATCCCCAGGTCACCCGTCAATCGGCGCTTGTGGCTATATTTTGATTTTGTTATTGTACTTTTCAAGATGTAACGTCTGCTTCTGTACATTAGTGTTTCCCATAGAGAGCCAATGCGTCCTCTGTTGCAACACAAGACCACCTGAGACAGGGCCTCCGATGACCGACTGGGTATGGTATTGTTCTACCCTTGTGTGTGTGTGTATACCATTGAGATATAATATGGTGTATACAGTGTATATATACAGTATATATATATACAGTATATATAGATTTGGGGTTGGATAACACACCAGAACGTTTTGTTAAGTTATTGATTGTTGATGTGTCTGATAATCGCATGTGGGATGGTCAATTGTGCTGACACGAAAATAAAATAATTCGTTCATAGTTATTGTTAATATTGTGTGTAATTGATTAATTAGAAGGTTTATAGATGATGAACTATGCATCGTCATTCATGTTCATTCAGGGATATTATGATGACAGTGGTTTGGGCGCCCCACTATAAGATGTAGCATAGGGCTGCTAAAAGGGCCAGAAACTGCCCTGGGCAGGGGAAAAACTGAAGCCACTCGCCGTTGACTTGTGAAGTCGGTGAGAAAAAAGCTGAATGGATTTCGTTTATAAATTAAAACTAGAAAGACTGCCCCGCAAATATATGCCTGCCCCAACCAGTGAACAGTTGAAATGCATGTCTTTTTAGACTTTGATGTTTGGGCCAAATATGAAGAAATTAGGTCAAGGTGAGAGATGGGGTTACCAAGCTTGGAAATGGTGTTCGAGAGGTCACAATGACCCTAACCCTTGACCACCAAAATGTAATCAGGTCATCCCTTGAGTGCAAGTGGACGTTTGAGGCAAATTCGAAGAAATTCCATCAAGACATTCCTGAGATTTCGGGGAAACGAGCTTGAAAATGGCGTTCAAGAGATCACAGTGACATTGACCCTTGACCTTCGATCACCAAAATGTAACCATTTCATCCTTGCATCCAAGTCGACGTTTTAACCAATTGGAAGTAATTCCATCTAGCCATTTTTGACATATCGCGTTAACGAACTTGGGAATGCCGTTTGTGAGGTCACAGTCAGTGACCTTTTGAGTTTGACCTTTGAACACTAAAATCAG
Source organism: Poromitra crassiceps (assembly GCF_964638095.1). NCBI lineage: Eukaryota > Metazoa > Chordata > Actinopteri > Beryciformes > Melamphaidae > Poromitra > Poromitra crassiceps. The sequence goes on along the minus strand of NC_139633.1, from coordinate 37,280,705 downwards.
TTGTTAATCAGTGAGTCCATCAGTTTGAGGCAAATTTGATGAAATTCCGTCTAGGCTTTACTCAGATCGCATTAGGAGAGGAGAACACACAGACGCACACAAGCACACACACGGCCAAATACATCTCCTCCAGGGGATTCTCGCCTGGCGGAGATCATTATTAAACAATAACTAGGGAGGTTTCACACAAGTTGTTGGATTCACAGATTTGAATTAGGCTAATGAAGACGTAGCTCAGCCGGGTGGGTCCTATTGAGCGTTGGTCCTGGGGCGTTCACCCCCACAGTCGCTCCACTTGTCTGCTGCAAACCTCTCAGACGTCTCTACTTAAAGGAGAATTTCGGTTTTTTACACCACGGTCCTCATTTCCAGTTTAGAATATGATGTTTTACTCACCGAAATAGTTTTGCGTCATTCGGATGCCCAGGGAAGATTTTGAGCTCCGAGTACACTCTTCAAACAGGCTAGAACCGCTAGAACGTGAGCCCACGGGGCATTCTGCACGGCAGTGCACGCGCTCTCTAAATGACACTTTTTCTGTCAGATCACGGTTCATTATGGTTGTAAATATAATTATCTAGCTAATAGCTACAAGCTAGGCTAACAACAACACCGGAGTCAGCGTTGATCTGCCCCGGTGGGGTTACAGTGCGTATCGTCCCCCTTCTGTGGTTTCTCTGAAGAAGTGGTTTCACAGAGGGGGACGATACGCACTGTAACCCCACCGGGGCAGATCAACGCTGACTCCGGTGTTGTTGTTAGCCTAGCTTGTAGCTATTAGCTAGATAATTATATTTACAACCATAATGAACCGTGATCTGACAGAAAAAGTGTCATTTAGAGAGTGCGTGCACTGCCGTGCAGAATTCCCCCGTGGGCTCACGTTCTAGCGGTTCTAGCCTGTTTGAAGAGTGTACTCGGAGCTCAAAATCTTCCCTGGGCATCCGAATGACGCAAAACTATTTCGGTGAGTAAAACATCATATTCTAAACTGGAAATGAGGACCGTGGTGTAAAAAACCGAAATTCTCCTTTAAGCATTTACAGATCCAGTGTGACAGCTGTCTTCGTTGGTACCATACTGAGTGCCTGGAGATGGATGAAGAAGAGTTCCAACGGGCAACGGATGATGCATTCATCTGGAATTGTTGTGTATGCAAATGAACCCTCCCCTCATTGAACTATAAGTGCTCCTTCATACTAGTTAGGGCTTCAAGCCCCACAGGTGCAGAACCCCTATTATTTTGACTTTATTTACTTTCTTTGTTCCTCTTCCGCCACGATGCAAATTCCCGTGCGTTGGTACATCACAGACACCTGAAATCTGGTCCAATGACAGATATTGGTGCTCACTAGATGCCCTAGATTTTTTTTTTTTTAATTTTCGTGTTGATGTGCATATCTTTTCTTATCTGCATTTTTTTAATTCTCACTTTTTAAGCAGTGCAGCCCCTTCTCTGTGTGATTTCGCTCATGTGCACGTGGAGGTCAGTAGTTGACCATGGCTAATTCATCTAGTGTAAAAAAAAAATGATGTAAAGTGATGTCACTGAACTGGTAATCTCGCTGGCCAGCCTCCTTTCCCTTCCGTCCGAGGAGTCTGGTGCCGCAGAAACAGGCAACTGGGATAAACCCTCCCCTGCTCTACAGCTGCTCTCCCATTGGAGCGACTGTTTCGGTGGCAGCCGGATGTCCGCTCCCGGCTTATTACAAAGTCTGTCATTGGCTCCGACCATGTCAATCACAATGGTAACTAGCTAGCAAGCTAACGACAGAAACCTACACGCTAGCTCATTGCTACACGCTGAAAATGATAAGTTGTATTGTTGGAAACTATTTTCCAAGGGCACTGCCGCTAAGTGCCGCCCATCGAGAGGAGGCTGGCCAGCGAGACTACTCAACTGGAAATTATGTCATAGAAATTGCTCGTATGTGATGTCATCAGGTAAGTCCTGATGATGTCATACATTGTGACATCATTATTGATCATCATTTTGATCTCATTACACTAATGATGTCATTGGCACTGATGATGTTATAGGCATTTGACATCATCAGTGATGTCACTCGACCATTTGGGGTTTTCATCGGTGATGTCACTCGACCATTTGGGGTTTTTGGTTAACTCGAGCAATTGTGACATCACTGATGATGCCATAGACATTGTGACATTATTGTGACGTCAGCAGACTTGAAACCCTGGTATTGCCGCTTGCTGCTATATTTACACTTTGTTATAGTAATTATTGTTGGTCTTATCCTGCACTTTATTTTATTGCCATTTTTATTTTTATTTTTTTATTATTATATTATTTTTCAAATTATTCTCATCATCATTTCATGGAAAATTCAATGTAAACTGATAATTAACCGGGACTGTAAATTCATGTTACTTCACTGCCCATTAATATTGAACTCGGCTTCTAAATTTAATGTAGATTCAATGTAAACTCATATTTAACTCAGACTGTACATTCATGGAAACTCATGCCTATTTAATGCCTATTTTGCTCAGACTGTAAATTTCATGTAAATAAACACAAATTCATATATAGTCAGAACACTCCATCACTCATGTACGTATTGTATATAATTAATTTGATTGCACTTGCAACGTTGTGATTGTCTTTAGTTACCTTTCATTTCTTAGGGTGTTTTTTTATTTTTCTTTCCTTATATTTCAAGGTCAGTATTGAGAATTTGACTGTCAATTTCTCCTAAATGTAACCGTGAAAATGCCTAATTTCATGACAGTGTATACCCAGGGGTGTAGTGTACACAACTGTCAGTCATGGTGTGGGATTATGGAGTTATACGATTGTACAGTACTTAGAAAGTCGGAATAAACACATTTTTCAAGTTCAGTATTGAGACTTTGTCAATTTCTCCAAAATGGAACCGTGAAAATGGCTAATTTCATGAGAGTGTATACCCAGGGGGGTAGTGTACACACAACTGTCAATCATGGTGTGGGATTATGGAGTTATGCGATTGTACAGTACTTAGAAAGTCGGAAAAAACACTAAATCTGTGTGGTCTAGACTGGAGTCTAATCGTGCTTTTATTTTGAAAAACCAGTCCCGGAAATGCCTGTTTTTCCCACCTTGTTGAGCGCATCAACATGATAGTACCAAGCGAAACTCCTGCTACGATCGTTCAATAAGGTTGGACTTTTGTGACATATTCAACAGTCATTCAATACGCTGTTTGTTGTAATGTCGATCTAGTATGGTAAAGTAAATGTGAGAAAGGATCGCTGAATTGTGACACTCGACTTTTTAGCCCGCTCCGAACACCGGTGAAGCAGCAGTACCGTTACAGCATGAATAGACGCGCATCAAAAGCCAAGTGGCGGCTGGCTTGACTGTGGTTTCGCAAATGATGGCTCAGTTGCAGTTCTCCAAGCTAGTAGCCAGCTTAGACAAGCTAATGACCAGCCGATCCAATAGCTGATCCAGTGGGTTGCCAGCCCCTCCAAGCTAGTAGCTAGCCTAGACAAGCTAATGACCAGCCGATCCAATGGGTTGCTAGCCTCTCCAAGCTAATGACCAGCCGATCCAATAGCTGATTCAGTGGGTTGCCAGCCTCTCCAAGCTAGTAGCTAGCCTCTCCAAGCTAATGACCAGCCGATCCAATAGCCGATCCAGTGGATTGCTTGGTAAGACAAATCAATAGTCGGCTTCTCATTTCTCACTGACGGTCTCTCAGTTGCCGGTGCTGACAGATCATTGGCCAGATCCATAGCTGGCTTCGGCAAAGATATAGCCTCCGACGGCTTCTCAGTAGTCTTAATTTTGTCCCTTATGCTGCCCCATAAACACTGTGTATTACTGAGCATACATTTATGTTACATCTCCAACATGGAGAAGAATAAAAAGCAGAATTAAAAATAACAGACACAAAAGCACATTAGGCTACAGAAGACAAGTTAGACATTTCAACAGGAGCCGCGAATGCATCTATCTATCTATCTATCTATCTATCTATCTATCTATCTATCTATCTATCTATCTATCTATCTATCTATCTATCTATCTATCTATCTATCTATCTATCTATCTATCTATCTCTGACAGAAAGGCGTAATCCAGCGACGTTGCCACTTGGGTGGACATAACCTCGCGTCACCAGGCTCTTCTCGGGGAGAAAAGGGTGGACTTGCAACCATGCAACTAAATGACCATAAAGTGTGAAGCTGTTACAATACAGTAGGTGGCGGTAATGCAACAATTAAGAATGCCAACCGCCATAAAACACCGGAGGAGAAGAAGAAGAAGAAGAAGAAGAAGAAGAAGAAGAAGAAGAAGAAGAAGAAGAAGAAGAAGAAGAAGAAGAAGAAGAAGAAGAAGAAGAAGAAGAAGAAGAAGAAGAAGAAGAAGAAGAAGAAGAAGAAGAAGAAGAAGAAGAAGAAGAAGAAGAAGAAGAAGAAGAAGAAGAAGAAGAAGAAGAAGAAGAAGAAGAAGAAGAAGAAGAAGAAGAAGAAGAAGAAGAAGAAGAAGAAGAAGAAGAAGAAGAAGAAGAAGAAGAAGAAGAAGAAGAAGAAGAAGAAGAAGAAGAAGAAGAAGAAGAAGAAGAAGAAGAAGAAGAAGAAGAAGAAGAAGAAGAAGAAGAAGAAGAAGAAGAAGAAGAAGAAGAAGAAGAAGAAGAAGAAGAAGAAGAAGAAGAAGAAGAAGAAGAAGAAGAAGAAGAAGAAGAAGAAGAAGAAGAAGAAGAAGAAGAAGAAGAAGAAGAAGAAGAAGAAGAAGAAGAAGAAGAAGAAGAAGAAGAAGAAGAAGAAGAAGAAGAAGAAGAAGAAGAAGAAGAAGAAGAAGAAGAAGAAGAAGAAGAAGAAGAAGAAGAAGAAGAAGAAGAAGAAGAAGAAGGTTGCCCAGCGACCAATGGCAGGACGTCTGCATGTTTGCTAACGCTAGCTAGTGCTGTCAGATGGAGTAGCAGCATCTGCAGAGCTGCACATGTGGGCTGTTTATCTTTGTGCAAATGCCTCCAAAACGAAAAGGACCTTTGCAACTTGTCCAGAGAGACACGGACGACATCAAACGACAGGTTTGATAGTAAACTATGGTTGAATGTAGCCTCAACGAGAGACTCATCAGAATGACTGATGAGTCTCTCGTTGAGGCTAGGTTGAATGTAGCCTGGTATCCAGCTCCATATGAATCACAGTTGTCAGCAGCACCTACTCTTCATTCAGCACTTTCATTGGGGCTGGTTACCAGGCTAGGCTGAATGCAGTCGCTTGAGTCTTGATCTACGAGCTGTGCTGTGTGAGTTCCTTTGTACCACGCTTCTGTATTTCACTGTGATGTTCTGTCGACACCAGGAAATGAAAGGTACCATGTAACGTTACAGGCGGCTGAACTGAAACAAAGTTTGTGTAGTAGATCCTGTCATCACGCTACCAGATAGGAGAGGTACTATGCACACACGTATCCAGATAGAACAGCAAGTCAAGTCAGAGCAATTCAACAGCCCAGTATCATTCAATTCAATATATGAAAGAAAACTCAATTTCTTAGACTTTTAAAAGTAAAAAAAAAAAGGTTCAAAACACAAGTGTTATGTTTTTGTTATCAAATTTGTTTCAACTTCAACAAATTCAATCATTCCATATACAAGTTCAGAAAACAGAATTTAAATTAAATCGTCTGCTGGAACAAATCAAATCACTTTGAATCAAAGTCATTTACACAACCAAGATATTTTCTCAAGACTAGAATCATCACAGTCGAGTCCCGAGTCACCAGAAACCTAGCCCCAGAAGTGACCCTACTACTGTACTCTGTATATTATATTTAATATACTCGTGCACATAGCGTTCCAATAGGCAATAAAGGGGAAAGGCTGTTCAAAACGCTCTCCTACCGGTCTCAGACGTCCGATTGCAGACCGAAGATATGATAGTCCTCCTACGGAAGCCAGTAATTTAGCCCACCTCGGCAGAATTTTCCAGCCCATAATTGTTAATACTTGGCCAATAAGTATGTAACATACAAAATAAAATTAACGGTAATATCTTCATTTAACTCATTGAGTGCCAGCCACTTTTGGAGAACGGACGCTCCCAGTGCCAGAGTTTTCAGAGCGTTTTCAGTGATTTCTCGAGGCCCACAGAATATTGTGTGATATTACTATGTAAACACCGAACACGCAAAAAGAACAAGGAGACTCTATTGTATCATCAGCAAAAAAAAGTTTATTGATACCATTTTCCGTTCTTTAGTTATGAGCCGGAGAAGATAGGTTGTTTTCAGCGTTTTCAGGCATTTCAAATTATAAGCTGAGATATTCAGCCTTTTGTGAAATGCAGCATTTCAAGCACATTCACTGACTCTAGATACGGTAATATTTTCTGATGTAGTGATGTGGTGTAGTTGTGTCCTGCCCTGCGTGCCCCACCCCCCCTCCCCCCCCTCAGCTGAAAACTCCTCCCCACACTAGTAACACACAGCCTCGCACCAAGCGTCTAGGAAGCCTGGGAAGCGCCGCCTCCCAGGCAGCGCAACATGGAGAAGCCACACGCGGACTGCAGTGAAAGGTTTGGCTTTTCAGTGTCGCGCTGCTGCTTTTCTAGCGGCTAATCATGTGGAGAAACTATGCTGACAGACAGACAGAGGCAGAAGGACTCAGTTGTGTGCGCGGATTGACTGTGTTCGCACGCACCGTCAGTTGCAGCCAGAACAATCTACATGGCTCTAGACTGCAGCATGAGCGGGTTCTCTTTCATCAAGGCTATTTCAGGCTGTGTATTCCTGACATTTCTGTAATCTGGAGAGCACTGTCGCCACCTAAGGGTTCTGTAAAATAGGTTATAGACCTCCAATAGCTACTATAGTTGTACAGGAGCTGCGGAAGGCTTTGATCGACGTCCCACCGTCAAAAAACGCATTGGACGTCGAAGGACGTCCGTGGCACTCTACGTCACTATTTAATTGGACGTCGAAGGACGTCCATGGCATTCAATGAGTTAATGTAGAATGCAAAGGACATGTAGCTGGCTTGTTACACTCGCATTCCAGGAATATTGTTATTTACCGCAGCTCTTACTGTGGCTGGTTGGATGCTCCAAGCCAGCAAGCAGCACTCTGCTTTGGCTTGGAAACGGCTATCCGCCCGGAGGCACCCTCCCGGTCCTCTGCTCCGAGGCTCGCGCAGTGAGCCAGCCAGCGTCTACGCACTCCACAGCGCTGTATTTACATGATATTGTGTTTGTACACAGACTTATTGAAACGTGACCGGTAGCTTTCAGATTTGTCCGGTAAAATACATAATTTTGCGGTGCGGAGCGGTGCCGGCTTGTTCTGCCCCAAATCGAGTGGGATCCATAATGTGGATCACAGGCTATGTCCTGCCTCTCTAGCCTGTTTCAGTGGGAATACGTCACAAAGACCCATTTCAGCTTGTCTTTAAACTGTGTGTACTAGTCATTTGACTCGAATGGCCACCTCTGCTCTGGGCTGTTTCTCTAACCCAGGTTGACAGTCTGCTGCAGGATGTGCAGAAGAGTCGGTGTGGAGCCACTGAAGAGGCGTTTCACAGGTAAACAGACAGACCGACAGACAGACAGACAGACAGACAGACAGGCAGACAGGCAGACAGACAGACAGACAGACAGACAGACAGACAGACAGACAGACAGACAGACAGACAGACAATGTGTCCAGTTAACAAACAGAACATGTGATGTCCATGACAATGTGTCCACTTAACAAACAGGACATGTGATGTCCATGACAATGTGTCCACTTAACAAACAGGTGTCGAGAATTGCAGACCTCGGCTCAGAAGATGATGGGAACACTGAAGAAGCTGACCAAGGTTAGTGCCATACTGTCATACTTTTAGATTACACTTAAAAGACGTCACCGGAGAAAAAAACGCTGATTTATTTGCACATGATCTCAAACATATTTGAAAACTGAATTAAAATCAACTCTCAATAACTGTCAAACTAAATGAATTCAAATCAACTCTCAATAACTGTCAAACTAAATGAATTCAAATCAACTCTCAATAACTGTCAAACTAAATGAACGCCTGCAAATTGTTTACAGTTTTGGGATATGTGTGAGATCATGTGCAAAACAAATCAGTGTTGTTCTCCTTTTTCTAAGATTATTTTTGGGGGTATTTTGTCTTGATCAGATAGGACAGTAGGCAGACAGGAAAGGTGGGGAGAGAGAGAGGATGACATGTGGCAAACGACCACGGGTTGGATTTGAACCCGGGTCGGACACGTGAAGAACAGCCTTTGTGGTGCGCGTTCTACCAGGTGAGCCACCAGGACGCCCAGAAGTTCTCCTTGAAGCCTAAATAAGCTGTAAAGAGTTCAGCAGTAGAATGAGCCTCAAGTTCTGCATCACAAAAATGACAAACAACTAATATGACCTGTTTTCTTTGGTCTTTTCCAGACAGTTTGATGTAACCCTACTATATTGTGTTGTGTCTGATCAAAGCTGACTCTTAACCTAAACTGAAACAATAACCTGCTGTCTGTGTTGCCGTCAGGCCGATGAGCCGGCTCCGGTGGGGAACTACGAGCAGAGGAAGCAGGAGGAGGAGAGACGACTGCAGGGCCTCATGGAGCATCTCCACAGCCTCTCTCTGGAGCTTTCACCTCCAGGACCCAGCGCTGCTGCACGGTAGGGGTGGGCCATATGGCCCTGAAATAATATCACTGTATTTCAGGCTATTTCTGCCATAACCATATTCTTGACAAAATATGTCATTATTAGTTTCAAGAACATGCAACAAAAAAAGTGTGTTGTATTCAGCTTATGTTCAGACGCGGGAGTGGGCCAAATTATTCCGGGTTGTTTTAACACTTCCGGTGGTCACGGAACGTCAAATAAGAGAGTTGTTTTTGTAGCGGACAGTGCAGGGGGTAAAACAAAGAACGTAGCCTACTACTTTGAGCTCGGTACACAGCAAGCAAGCCGAGTATCCACTGTTAGCCAGGTCAGATAACGTTATCATCGACAATGACGGGCACTTTCTTGTAAAACATACCTGGACTCCAACAAAGAAAGCTTCAGATGGTTTTCTGTCCTCCGAGCGCAGCTCGAGCCACTTACGTCTATAAGACCTGCAGATGTTAACGTAATTCCCTGGAATGCGAGAATTAATGAGCCAGTTACATGGCATTGCATTCTTAGACATTGCCGTTTGCTTTTATTTGGTATGTTACATACAATTGGCTAAATTATTAGTTAATTCAGAGTTAGATGCTATTGGAGCAGCCAGCCTTTTTCTTTCTTTTTTTGCCAGAAGTCGTCACACGACCACACAACCGGGTCAAATGGGCGTGGCTACATAAGGTGAATATGTCAGCAGAAACGTAACGTAACAGTTTGCCTTCAAATGTTCAAATATGCTTTAAGTATTACCATGGTTTGTTGAAGGAGGAGTTTCACTGGCAGGACGTAGCGCGTGGGAGGATTACGTTATTCTCCTCCCGGAATAGGCTCCCCGAACCGAACAGAGGAGGCACTAGTGCAGCGACCAGGACTCATATCCTGAATCCGGCTTCCCACCTGCAGACATGGCCAATTGTGCCTGTATGTACGTCCGACCAAACTGGAGGTAACACAGGGGCTCGAACCTGCAACCCTTGTGTTGCTATACAAGGAATCTACCAGTGTACTAGGCAGACGCCCGTCTGGTTAATTAACATTGCAAAGTCGCGTTAAGACGGTGTTGCTCTTTTTCCACATGCTTTGTTTTGATCCACAGTCACACCTCCAAGGAAGACAGCGAGGAAGATGATGACGATGACGATGATGACAGTGACGATGACGACGGTGACGTCAATGATGAAGATGAGAAGAGAGCAGTGAAGCCGCCTTCTCAGTCTGACCCTTGTATCTACACAGCACTCAGCGACTTCAGAGGAGAACAGGAAGGAGATCTTTCTGTTCAGGTGAGTTACTTCCTGTTTCCCGAGATCGAGGGCAGCATTCGGCCCACAAGGCATTGTGATGGTTCATCATTTCCTGCACATGGAGCAACATGGCAGAAGAAGTGATAAATAAATGATCACATTCATACAAACAATATTAGGATTTAGTCTTCAATGACATTAACTCATCGGTAACATCTAATAATCATCTACAGAGTATTTGTCACATTTCAACCGCTTATTAGTTGTAGTTGACATTCAACAATTCAACTGTTCAACAGATTTAGAGTTCTCACCGGGCCTGAAAATTCAAACCCCACCCGACCCGACCCGAGTAAGTTGAAGCCCGAACCCGTCGTGCTGAGTCGGGTCCCGTCGGGCTGAAACTCTAAGCAGATTATCTATAGAGTCTATGTGACAATTTATGAACATACATGTTACACTAGGTGCAGGTGTGTGGAACAGGTTATGAACATACATGTTACACTAGGTTCAGGTGTGTGGAACAGGTTATGAACATACATGTTACACTAGGTGCAGGTGTGTGGAACAGGTTATGAACATACATGTTACACTAGGTGCAGGTGTGTGGAACAGGTTATGAACATACATGTTACACTAGGTGCAGGTGTGTGGAACATACATGTTACACTAGGTTCAGGTGTGTGGAACAGGTTATGAACATACATGTTACACTAGGTTCAGGTGTGTGGAACAGGTTATGAACATACATGTTACACTAGGTGCAGGTGTGTGGAACAGGTTATGAACATACATGTTACACTAGGTTCAGGTGTGTGGAACAGGTTATGAACATACATGTTACACTAGGTGCAGGTGTGTGGAACATACATGTTACACGAGGTGCAGGTGTGTGGAACATACATGTTACACGAGGTGCAGGTGTGTGGAACATACATGTTACACTAGGTGCAGGTGTGTGGAACAGGTTATGAACATACATGTTACACTAGGTTCAGGTGTGTGGAACAGGTTATGAACATACATGTTACACTAGGTGCAGGTGTGTGGAACATACATGTTACACTAGGTGCAGGTGTGTGGAACAGGTTATGAACATACATGTTACACTAGGTTCAGGTGTGTGGAACAGGTTATGAACATACATGTTACACTAGGTGCAGGTGTGTGGAACAGGTTATGAACATACATGTTACACTAGGTGCAGGTGTGTGGAACAGGTTATGAACATACATGTTACACGAGGTGCAGGTGTGTGGAACAGGTTATGAACATACATGTTACACGAGGTGCAGGTGTGTGGAACAGGTTATGAACATACATGTTACACTAGGTTCAGGTGTGTGGAACATACATGTTACACGAGGTGCAGGTGTGTGGAACATACATGTTACACGAGGTGCAGGTGTGTGGAACATACATGTTACACTAGGTGCAGGTGTGTGGAACAGGTTATGAACATACATGTTACACTAGGTTCAGGTGTGTGGAACAGGTTATGAACATACATGTTACACTAGGTTCAGGTGTGTGGAACAGGTTATGAACATACATGTTACACTAGGTGCAGGTGTGTGGAACAGGTTATGAACATACATGTTACACTAGGTGCAGGTGTGTGGAACAGGTTATGAACATACATGTTACACTAGGTTCAGGTGTGTGGAACAGGTTATGAACATACATGTTACACTAGGTTCAGGTGTGTGGAACAGGTTATGAACATACATGTTACACGAGGTGCAGGTGTGTGGAACATACATGTTACACTAGGTGCAGGTGTGTGGAACAGGTTATGAACATACATGTTACACTAGGTTCAGGTGTGTGGAACAGGTTATGAACATACATGTTACACTAGGTGCAGGTGTGTGGAACAGGTTATGAACATACATGTTACACTAGGTTCAGGTGTGTGGAACAGGTTATGAACATACATGTTACACTAGGTTCAGGTGTGTGGAACAGGTTATGAACATACATGTTACACTAGGTGCAGGTGTGTGGAACAGGTTATGAACATACATGTTACACTAGGTGCAGGTGTGTGGAACAGGTTATGAACATACATGTTACACTAGGTTCAGGTGTGTGGAACAGGTTATGAACATACATGTTACACTAGGTGCAGGTGTGTGGAACAGGTTATGAACATACATGTTACACTAGGTGCAGGTGTGTGGAACAGGAAGCAACAGAATCTGTTTGTTAAATGTAAACTAATAAGCTTTTCATACAACATCTACAGACAAAGACAAACGGCTGAATTGTTGAATCTCAACTAGGGCTGCACAATTAATCGTATTTTCATCGTCATCGCAATATGAACATGCGCAATAAACACATCGCAAAGGCTGCCTGAAACGCAATGAATAACAAAAGTGGTTTTATTTACACGCGTCATGCATTCCCACTCAGCATCGGATCATTTTGTCTTGTGTTGTAAATCCAGCGTACACCTTTCCCTTGCAACAGTGCGCTCCGCCCCTCTGCCAAAGCCCAAACACGCTGTGTGTAGTTTCAGCTAGAGTCAGTGTGTATTTAATTTCTTTATTCAGTGGGCATACGCTATGTTTGGGGTCTATATTAGCATTATTAAAGCAGAAAGACATAGGAACTGTATAGCTAATATGCATGCTTTAATATCTGTTTATTTATCGTCATCGCTATATTGAACAATGTTATCGCACATCGCAGATTTTCCTCATATCGTGCAGGCCCAATCTCAACTAATAAACTGTTACTATACTCTGTAGACTCTGTGTAGGTGGACTATCCAAATAAAGTGTTACCATCTCGCTAATCTTTTACTACTAAGGCCCCTTTCACTATTTCTATAAAATGGCTTCTTATAACCAGGTCTAACAATTGTTTTTCCATCTTCTCGAATAATCATGAAAAAGAGGTTTTCTGTAAAAAAATAAATAAAAGAGACAAAAAGGCACTCTTCAATGTGTTTGCATGACTGCAAAATAAATTGCTTATTTGTTAAGCGGAACTCATGGTCGGGTGTCAAGCTGTCACGCTGCAGCTGGCGAACCTGCCGACGTGCAGCTGCCCGAAAATATAATATAATATAATATAATATAATATAATATAATATAATATAATATAATGTAATGTAATATAATGTGATATAATATGATTATAATATAATATAATGTAATATAATATAATATAATATAATATAATATAATATAATATAATATAATAATGTAATAATGTAATATAATATAATATAATATAATATATAATATAATATAAAATAATGTAATGTAATGTAATGTAATATAATGTGATATAATATGATTATAATATTATAATAATGATATAATATAATATAATATAATATAATATAATAATATAATTTAATGTAATGTCGATGGGGAGATAACAGGAGCGAGTGAAAGCAATGACCAAGTATATGCACTACATTCTCTCCTTGGGCTAACTTCTACTCATTGAAATCCTAGTGAATTCACACCATTGACTCATTTTGCTGGGGACTCCCCTGGACCCCCTCATCAAGCTGACATTGGAGCATGTATGTCTAGCTGCCGCCGTGCTGTCCTAAAGTTTCTCACTTGATCAATTGAACGGAGGACATTTTCTTTCATCTTGGCCTTTTTATTTGGTCTTAAAAATGTTGTCCATCATCTTCTTGACTTCAAACAGCAGAGGGCGCTCACGTCCTTCAAACAGTGTTTCCACAGTTCTAGTCCTAGTAGAATCATTCTGAAATCTAGGCTGATACAGAGTGAGTGAGCTAAAGAGAGAGTGGTGCCAACTGATGTCCAAAATGCTTGATAGACACGTGACTCACATAGCTATTAGTGTGTGTGGGGGAACAGTTCCAGGAAGTACGCTTGAATGCATCAAATAAAGCTGATAATATACAATTTGATTCTTTAAATGTCTTTAAACCCTTTCAAAGTACCTCACAAACGGCCCATTCTGCTGCAACTCTACACTGCTGCTTAATCCAGAAACTTACTTCCAGGAACTATGGCGAGGTCAAACAAATACAACAAATCAACTGGTCCATTGGAGTGAATGGAGATGACACAACTCTTATATCTCTATGGCTCTGGGCTGATAGGACTCACGCAAGGCAACTACACACCTTTATTTTCAGCCACTGTTTGGTGTGTGGTGAAGATCAACCCCTAGACCAGTGGTTCAACAACCTTGGGGTCGCGACCCCAATTGATGATGTCACTGATGATGATACTTATGATATTACCAATGTACTGAAATTCTGGGGTCCCTAGATTTTTGTGACGTCAATGTGGCATCACAAATCCAAAAAGGTTGGTAATCCATTTATACAAGTCAGATATTCATTCTGAAAGCTTTCCTGTCCATCAAACAGGCTGATGGAATTTCTCAATGTAACAAGGTTCATAAATAAGCAGGAGAAATGCAGAAAGTTAAGTGATTGGAATAGAACAGTTGTGCATTCTGCAAGTCAAAGGAGCAACTTTGTATAAATGATGAAATGCAAAATATTTCACATCTAATCCTTAGGGCCCGGACACACCATACGCCGAAGCTATGCTGAAGCAATGCTGAAGCAATGCTGAAGCTACGCAGCGTGGAGGCAGTTTCATTTCAGCGTCCTTGTGAAGAGGCGAGACCGATCACACCAGCACGCGGGCTGCAGCGATAGTTTCAGCTTCTGTTCTATTTTTCAAGCGCGCTGCACCCGAGCTGCCAGGCACGAAGTCAATGCAAGTTGTGAGCAGGGGGAGGGCAGCGCCGAGCGAAGCGTTGAGGAAGAGAGAGTGCTTCTGGTGTGAATGGCAAGGCTCCTGCTCAAAGCTTCCGTGAGGTGCTGCTTCCCAGGGCTTAAAATTTGGCGCGGGATTGCGAGAATCGCGCATATTTTTGTCAACTCCCGCAGATTTGTAAGTTATAATGCGGGAGAAGTCACACAAACTGTTTGTTGCCCTGTGTTTCAGAGGGGCGCGGTGCTGAGGATCATCAGGAAGACAGCAGATGGATGGTGGCTGGTGCAGGACACTAAAGGCAACAGAGGAGTCGTCCCTAAAACCTACCTGAAGGTACACAACCAGTCAACCAGCCATTTTGTGTCTCAAGATGACACTGATGACACCAGTTTATTTCATTGATTTTCACTCCTCCAGCTGTCACTGCCCTCTTCTCCACTGCCCAGTCACTTCTAGTCATACTATTACACTGCCCAGTCACTTCTAGTCATACTATTACACTGCCCAGTCACTTCTAGTCATACTATTACACTGCCCAGTCACTTGTAGTCATACTATTACACTGCCCAGTCACTTCTAGTCATACTAATACACTGCCCAGTCACTTCTAGTCATACTATTACACTGCCCAGTCACTTGTAGTCATACTATTACACTGCCCAGTCACTTCTAGTCATACTAATACACTGCCCAGTCACTTGTAGTCATACTATTACACTGCCCAGTCACTTCTAGTCATACTATTATGCCCAGTCACTTCTAGTCATACTATTACACTGCCCAGTCACTTGTAGTCATACTATTACACTGCCCAGTCACTTATAGTCATACTATTACACTGCCCAGTCACTTCTAGTCATACTATTATGCCCAGTCACTTCTAGTCATACTATTATGCCCAGTCACTTCTAGTCATACTATTACACTGCCCAGTCACTTGTAGTCATACTATTACACTGCCCAGTCACTTATAGTCATACTATTACACTGCCCAGTCACTTATAGTCATACTATTACACTGCCCAGTCACTTATAGTCATAATATTACACTGCCCAGTCACTTATAGTCATACTCAGGGGTGGGCAACTATTTTTCATGGGGGGCCACATGAGAAACCCAGATTGTTGCCGGGGGCCGAACAAATATTGTCATGCCATAACCCATGGATGGGCAACTTTAATGATAGAGAGGGCCACAAAAAATGTCCTCGCTACCAGTTTTTGCTGAGGGCTGAACGGCGCCAGCGAGAAAATTTTTGGGCATTTGAAGCCAGGTTTAGAGGAATAACTCATTTTAAATTAACAGTTGTGATGTCATTATTCAGTCTTAACCACCAATATTTGATCCTTTTCTCACTCACTCCTATGTCACCACCTGCTCTCCCTGCAGGGCTTGAAATTAACTTTTTTCACCACCTGCCAATATGGCTGCTAGATTTTAAAGTTACCAGCCAATTCGAATTTCCACTAGCCGAAATGTTTTTCTTGAAATAAACCAGAATATGAGTGGGTTTATTTAAGCATTTAAGTATCAGTAAGTGGCCTGGGATTCTCAAAGCCTGTGTTGAGGGTCACACAAGAACAAAAATGCACTCTTGAAGCTAAATAAATCCAAAACCAACAAGTTAATTATTTAAATTTCTACTTCAATGTAGAACAGTCATTTCTTACACATGAGATTACTTTTAGCCTTTTAGTCATAAATATTATTTAAAGATATTCCATATTCCAGACTGAAATGCTATAACAGAAGAGTATTGGCCAGAATGACATGAACATTTGGACACTTATTCAGCGGGTATCTTGCATGTTGCGTTCAGGTGTACTGTAATTCTTTTTTTTTTTCTTTTTTTTTGTTGCAATTCCATCGCGGGCCACACAGGGGGCGTATGTTGCCCATGTATGGTCATACTATTACACTGCCCAGTCACTTCACTTATAGTCATACTATTACACTGCCCAGTCACTTATAGTCATACTATTACACTGCCCAGTCACTTATAGTCATACTATTACACTGCCCAGTCACTTATAGTCATCACACAGCCAGCAAATTTGGCCTCCAGTAAAAAATGTATAGGTGTGTCATCCATTTAACTCATTCACCGCCAATGACGTCTTTGACGTGTTATCAGAAATAGCCCTCCCCGCCAATGACGTGTTTGACGTGTTTTTGTTTTTATTACTGCAGGGCGTAGTTCAAACACTTCCCCAGCCTCTGACATAGTATCAGGTCCCTAGCATCTAAGACAACACGTGAACAAACACATACCGCAGCTGTTGTTTTGAAATTGAGCAAGAGGAAAAGCAGAAAACGGGTAACGCTTCCTTGTGCAGACAGGAGAAACGCCATTGAAACGCGCCTTGGCGCGCTGCACGAGCTGGAGTCGCCTTCCTCTGTGCCAGCCGGGAGAAAACGGGAGAAAGTAATCAAGAGATGTGTTTGATCATCGGAGGAATGAGGAAATGATCGATCAGTTTGCGAGGGCGGTGAGGACGTGTTGAATAGCCGAGGGGAAAACGGGAGGGGAAATAGCAGGGAGGATATGACAGGGAGACATGGACGAGGACGGGTGGACCAGAACAAAACAAAATAAACACACAACAGCAAGGCACAAGGCAGAAGCGGCAGTCACAGCAGCCCGCTGTCCTTTCTCAAGAGCTATTCAGTTGGTTCATGAAATCGCTGGGCTGCGTGCCCTCCAGTGTTGCTCCTGGCCAATCCCAGCGCCACAGGGCGTGGTTATTGCTTATCCTATGTGGGGTTAGAAATCTAAAAGGGGGATCGTGTGTGTGTGTGTGTGTGTGTGTGTCTGTCTGTCTGTCTGTCGGTGTGTCTGTCTGTCTGTCTGTCTGTCTGTCTGTCTGTCTGCACACTCACTCACACCGAGTAAACTGTATTGTTGAATGTAAAAAAAAAGCACTTCATGTGTATATATATATATATATATTTTTTTTTTGTCATTTGTGTCCTAACGAATAATATTTACATGTCTGATGTCAATACAGTTCAAAATAAAAGAATTGAGAGTGAGTTCTGCCTGAGATTGTGCCCTTTTACAAAAATTGCCTTTTCTCCTGTTTATTTTCTCAGGGAGACCTTTTGGGGAAAACAGGGTGTATATAAATGGCTATAAGTAGAGTACAGAACATGCTAAAAGCTCACTTTTTTTTTCCTGGTGAACCCAGAGACGTACATCTTCATTTTGAGGTATTGCAAATCACTCTGGTGCTAATAGATAATTTACTGTGGGTCTTGAAAGATGACCAACAATTATGAAAATCTTTGGCCTGTGCTAAATATTGGCAGTCCTAAACTGGCGGTGAATGAGTTAACATCTACAAAATTAAAAAAAAAAAAAAAAATTGTCCTGCTTCACACTCACACATCACATTATTTGGCCTCCATACTGTTTACAGTTGAATGTGGGCTGAGAACACATTATCTGGCCTCCATACTGTTTACAGTTGAATGTGGGCTGAGAACACATGATTTGGCCTCCATACTGTTTACAGTTGAATGTGGGCTGAGAACACATTATCTGGCCTCCATACTGTTTACAGTTGAATGTGGGCTGAGAACACATTATCTGGCCTCCATACTGTTTACAGTTGAATGTGGGCTGAGAACACATGATTTGGCCTCCATACTGTTTACAGTTGAATGTGGGCTGAGAACACATGATTTGGCCTCCATACTGTTTACAGTTGAATGTGGGCTGAGAACACATTATCTGGCCTCCATACTGTTTACAGTTGAATGTGGGCTGAGAACACATGATTTGGCCTCCATACTGTTTACAGTTGAATGTGGGCTGAGAACACATGATTTGGCCTCCATACTGTTTACAGTTGAATGTGGGCTGAGAACACATTATTTGGCCTCCATACTGTTTACAGTTGAATGTGGGCTAAGAACACATTATCTGGCCTCCATACTGTTTACAGTTGAATGTGGGCTGAGAACACATTATCTGGCCTCCATACTGTTTACAGTTGAATGTGGGCTGAGAACACATTATCTGGCCTCCATACTGTTTACAGTTGAATGTGGGCTGAGAACACATTATCTGGCCTCCATACTGTTTACAGTTGAATGTGGGCTGAGAACACATGATTTGGCCTCCATACTGTTTACAGTTGAATGTGGGCTGAGAACACATGATTTGGCCTCCATACTGTTTACAGTTGAATGTGGGCTGAGAACACATTATCTGGCCTCCATACTGTTTACAGTTGAATGTGGGCTGAGAACACATGATTTGGCCTCCATACTGTTTACAGTTGAATGTGGGCTGAGAACACATGATTTGGCCTCCATACTGTTTACAGTTGAATGTGGGCTGAGAACACATTATTTGGCCTCCATACTGTTTACAGTTGAATGTGGGCTAAGAACACATTATCTGGCCTCCATACTGTTTACAGTTGAATGTGGGCTGAGAACACATTATCTGGCCTCCATACTGTTTACAGTTGAATGTGGGCTGAGAACACATTATCTGGCCTCCATACTGTTTACAGTTGCATGTGGGCTGAGAACACATTATCTGGCCTCCATACTGTTTACAGTTGAATGTGGGCTAAGAACACATTATTTGGCCTCCATACTGTTTACAGTTGAATGTGGGCTGAGAACACATTATCTGGCCTCCATACTGTTTACAGTTGAATGTGGGCTAAGAACACATTATCTGGCCTCCATACTGTTTACAGTTGAATGTGGGCTGAGAACACATTATCTGGCCTCCATACTGTTTACAGTTGAATGTGGGCTGAGAACACATTATTTGGCCTCCATACTGTTTACAGTTGAATGTGGGCTGAGAACACATTATTTGGCCTCCATACTGTTTACAGTTGAATGTGGGCTGAGAACACATTATCTGGCCTCCATACTGTTTACAGTTGAATGTGGGCTGAGAACACATGATTTGGCCTCCATACTGTTTACAGTTGAATGTGGGCTGAGAACACATGATTTGGCCTCCATACTGTTTACAGTTGAATGTGGGCTGAGAACACATGATTTGGCCTCCATACTGTTTACAGTTGAATGTGGGCTGAGAACATTTTTGAGATTTTCAAGTTGGCCATGAGTGGGAAAAGGTTGTGAACCGCTGGCTTAGATGATTAAAACCGCTCACTGTACCAAAACATTTCAGAGTGGTTCTGGTGTCAACGATGATGAAGATGAAGATGATGATGATAATGATGATGAGGGGTCAGACGAGGAAGAGGAGGAGCAGGATGGTGAAGACATGGCCGAGGACCAAGACAAACGGAGGTGAGGTTCTCAGTTTTAAAAACTGGAATCTGCTGAGTGGTCAAATGAAGGATCCCAGGACTATATTAGTTATCAAAAATACAGCACCAACACGAGGGTCGCAGGTTCGCGCCCCATGTTGCCTTGGTTGGATGCCCATACATGCACAATTGGCCGTGTCTGCGGGTGGGAAGCCGGATATGGGTACGTGTCCTGGTTGCTGCACTAGCGCCTCCTTTGGTCGTTGGGGTGGAATAGCATGATCCCTCCATTTGCTACATCCTGCCGGTGAAACACCTCGCTGTCCGGTGTAAAGAAGCAGCTAGCGACTGCACATGTATCGGAGGAACTTGCCCCAGATCAGCAGAGGGGCTGCAGCAACGACGGGGACAGCTTAGACAGGTGGAATTGGCCAAGTACAACTGGGGAGAAAACTGGGGGGAAGAACAAAAACAACAACGACGACAACAACAAGTGATGAAAATACAGAATTAATTTAGATTGAAATTGATGATGATGTTGTTTTAATGATGCTTTCTCTGAATAATGTCAGTGTTTCCATTCCTCTCTGCTCTCTAACAGCACTGCTTCCCATTCCAACTGGTCTACTGTCAGGAAGGCTCTGACTGAGGTGAGACTCTCTCCACGCACCAAGTGTTCTGCACTGCATTGAGAATTCTTATTGTTTTCACTGTGTGTGTGTGTGTGTGTGTGTGTGTGTGTGTGTGTGTGTGTGTGTGTGTGTGTGTGTGTGTGTGTGTGTGTGTGTGTGTGTGTGTGATTGTGATGGACAGATTGATACGACCGATGTGCTCTCTGCCATGGGGGCGATCCCTTCAGGATTCAGACCATCAACTCTTAATAAACTGCTGGTGGAGGAAGGTTAGTACACACACACACACACACACACACACACACACACACACACACACACACACACACACACACACATAAAGGAGGACTAACCCCTAAAACAATTTTTTTTCAGCTTTTAACTGTATTATGGCTTTTGAGGTGGTGTGTGAAGGTAAAATCTCTACATTTGAGACTAAACTGTTAGAATTCTACACGGTACACTGTGTCATTTTCAGGCAGTGAGAGTGCCCTCTAGGGGTTCAAACCTCCTTTTTTTGGGGTCTCCAAAATCGGCGATTTGATTCAGCGTTACGTCACGGTGAACCCCCCCTTTCCAGATACATCCATCTGCATCTCGCCCCGCCCACCGTGTACGTTCTCCCGCCGGAAGTGTACGTGTACAGACCACAGACCTACTCCTTAAAAAAATAAAAGACTTGATATTTTTCTTTTCAAATCGGCGTAGGTATTATGATATTCTATGCTTGTGTGCATTAGTGTCTTTAGGATGATTGAATGTTTGCATGATTCATGACCGATGTTGACAGACAATTCCCCCCAACATTGATCACATTCCCGGGGTTGATCTGGCTAGTTAATCGGCTAGCTATGCTACTAGCTAACATTAGCTAGCAACTCGTCCATCCTGTTCCTACCCGCGCTAGTATGATCTCCATGGTCGGCCTCTGAGACCCAGGACAGCCCCCTCACCCCACCCACCTTCCATGAATCTGCCCAACTGCATACCCACTATTAGCACACCTCCCCAGGCTACACACAGACCCCCGCCCCGCCAGGACCTTGTCCTCCAGGGACCTACGTTACCCACTGGCTGGACCTTGCTGGCCCAGTGGCCCACACTTAAGCACTGCTCCCGGGGTACAGACAGCCAGCCGTCCCCCGGGAGCTATCAAACGTTAGCTTGCGTGCTAACATCAGTGTTTGGCCGCTGCAGTGCTCGCCTGCCTCGCTCGCACTGACTGCTTTTATTTTTGAAGGAGTAGGTCTAGAAAGTAAAGTGTACACATACAGACTGGAAGTGTACACATACAGACTGGAAGTGTACACATACAGACCTGATGTGTACACGTACAGACCGGATACTTTCTAGACATACTCCTTCAAAAATAAAAGCAGTCACTGTGAGCGAGGTAGGCGAGCACTGCAGCGGCCAAACACTGATGTTAGCTATAGCTAGATAGCAAAGTCCGTAAAGTGTGGCCACTGAGCCAGCAAGGTCCAGCAAGTTGGTAATGTAGGTCGCCGGAGGACAAGGTCCTGGCGGGGCGGGGGTCTGTGTGTAGGCTGGGGAGGGGTGCTTAATACTGGGTATGTGGTTGGGCAGGTTCATGGAAGGTGGGTGGCTCCCGGAGGTGGGTTCCCCTGGAGAAGGGGCCTCTAAGTCGGGGTAGAAGCGGGCTGGAGGGTGGGTGGGGTGAGGGGGCTGTCCTGGGTCTCAGAGGCTGACCATGGAGCTCATAGCGGGGGTAGTTGCTGGCTAGCTAGTAGCATAGCTAGCCAATTAACCAGCGAGATCAACGAAAAGGTCATGAATCATACAAATATTCAATCATCCGAAAGACTAATGCACACAAGCATAATAGAATATCATATACCTACAGAACGCTGAGTTAAAAAGAAAAATATCCAGGCTTTTATTTTTGAAGGAGTCTAGAAACGTACTCTGGTCTGTACGCGTACACATCCAGCGGGTCTGAGAACGTACACGGTGGGCGGGGCGATGGTGCTCCGGCGCTGCAGATGGATGATACTGCCCCTTTCCCCCACTCATGTGATCATTAGCTAACACCAGAGCCATATAATAGAAGAGTTGCAACATCTCGTCTAGGATAATTGTTGCTTTTGTTTTTGTTATATGTGTGTGTGTGTGTGTGTGTGTGTGTGTGTGTGTGTGTGTGTGTGTGTGTGTGTGTGTGTGTGTATGTATGTATGTATGTATGTATACACTGTAGCCTATGTATGTATGTATGTATGTGGCTGGATGTATGGATGTGGATGTATGTATGCATGTGTATTGAGTACTTTATTGGTGTACTTTTTTTTACTTTTTAATTGTACTGTAACTGATGTGTTTGACCACAGGAAGAATAGTGGCTGCTGAGGCAGTGACTAATGGGGATCTGAAATGAACAATAAACAATAAGTGCGCCTGCAGTCAATTTGCATTGGAACAAACTAGCAGGTGGAATCTGCTGCCTTTTTTCTTTTTCTTTTTATCAAGCAGCATGCCGTTAACTGGTCAA
Organism: Poromitra crassiceps; assembly: GCF_964638095.1. Taxonomy (NCBI): domain Eukaryota; kingdom Metazoa; phylum Chordata; class Actinopteri; order Beryciformes; family Melamphaidae; genus Poromitra; species Poromitra crassiceps. The sequence goes on along the minus strand of NC_139633.1, from coordinate 37,257,714 downwards.
ATGTAGTTGATGTTATATAGGGTTGTCACGATACTAGAATTTCAGCTTTGATATCAATACCCAAGAAAATATCGATACTTGATACCATTTTCAATACCACAGCGAAAAAATTACAACACATTAAGAGGCATTTCTTTTTTTATTATTACAACATGAGAATCTTTTTTTTTATGAATTTGTGCAAAATAAACCTTGCTGTAAAAGACCATTTTTAATTGAGAGAAGGGATGAGGAAGCGCTGCGTGGGTCCTTGGTCAAATCACTGAAACAGGTGCTCTTTGGTGTGGGTGCAGAGAAGCATGAGTAAAAGTTCAAGTGGGATCCTTGACCATCAGAGACCATCATTTGTTTTGTTTTACTAACTGATATAAACATTTCTTCTGTAGGGCTGACGTACAGAGGAAGTCATTACCTTCAGCCTGAGCTCAGCCAATCACAGCTCTCCTTTAGAGACCTCTTCCTGGACCCAGACACTGGCAAGGTGAGACAGTGTGTTTGTCTGTATGGCTGCTTTCACACATGTCTGGAATTCAGGAGTTATCTAGAGGTCATCCGTATGGCGGTCTATGTGTGGACAGATTTTCGTGGCTCACGCGCGCTCCCGCGAGCCTCCTCCTAGACGGAGGGAAGTGTACCCCCAGCCGTAGTCGCAGGAGCGGATTGTCTGGTTGCGTTCATGCACACAGCGTTTGTTTACACAGCGTTTGTGAAGATTCAATGGCAGAACCGCAAATTCCAAGTAGCGTCAAGTCAGGCAGAATAAAACGAAAACTTCCGGGTATAACCTTCGCAATAATGGCAATTAAATAAAGTAAATGCACGTGTAATGTTTTTTTGTGTGTGTTTCGAAAGATACAGAACAGAGATAAACTGGAAGAATATCTGCTCCCTTCGAAAAGTCAATTTTAACCCGTAGTGAGTCGACCATTCTGATTTTTTGTTACTAAGTAATACAACATTTATTTTATTTTGAAGGTAAAAACGTCTAGCTTCCTGTATTCTGTATAATTCTAGTAGGTTTGATGCATTTTAGGACTGAACATAGCAAAGACCTGTTTTGTTTGTAGTGCTTGCGACTCGAGGAAATCGATGCATCTGGGCATGAGTTGTAGGGTTGTTTAATTAATTACTAACGTTATGCGCAAACAAGTATATGCCGTGAACGTTAGGCAGTTATCGCCCATTATGTATTTTTAGTTTTCACAACTCCCCATTGTGTGGTCATGCCCAAATTCCCCCACCCCCGCCCCTGCCCCCGCCCCCTCTCTACTTTACAAACTCTGCGGAGGTGCTACTCATGTGTGAAAGCAACATGCCTCATGTGTGAAAGGGTACACTTCACGTATCATCCGGGGCAGGCTCAGTGGGGAGCAACCCTCACCTGATCCGGAGTTCATGTGTGAAAGTAGCTTATGTGTGCAATCTGGGTACCTCAGAGTCTCTCAGTCTGACGACTAATACGAGTCTGGGCCAGACGACCGGTATGTCGGTTGTCCGAACCAAGACTTCCTCTGAGAGAATAGGCCTTTTTCACAGCAGCCATTTTGTGTCTAAAAGGCAGGAAGTAACACAGGTGCACCAAGACTTCCTCTGAGAGAATTGAGTTGGAGTTGATTGATCGATACTTTTTGTAGGTGTTTTAGGTCGACGTCATTGTGGCTCATCTCTATGAACAGATAACTGCATTTGAGACATTGTCAGACTGGAAACAACGATGGAAGTGGAAGTGTTGGTGCAGATGTCCGCTCTACATCGGAAAGCCCAAAGTATCAGCCGTCTGTCTCAGAGTCTTATTAGTCATCAGCCTGAGATAATTAGTATTTGTTTGTCTGTGTGTTTTAATGGACCAGGGCAAAGCCTCTTAGCCTGGTAAACCAGCCGGTCACGTCAACTCACATTTCAGAGAACGGGAAAACCATCTTTTCCGCCGAGAAACCCCGCTGATGTAAACTCCTGTACTTGTTTAATTGTTGTTATTGAGTCTATTTCAGCAATAACTGCACTTTATGGCTGCTTAAACTCGACGAATGTTGACATTACTACTCGAGGCGGACAGGCACGGAGGCAGCCATTACTGTTTTTCCAGCAGCGTTCCTGATTGGCCGGTTATGATATCAACTACGAGGCTGGTCGCTGATTGGCTCGTACGCTTTGCAGTTTCTGCAGAAAGCCCTCCCAGGGCTTGAGGCCAGACGGTCTGGTAGAACGAAATGTAATGTGAGTTCATTTTACCAGGCTAAAAGCCTCTAGTCATTAATTAATGCTTCTGTTTCCTCTCCTCTCCTTTCCTCTCCCCTCATCTCAACTCTCCTCACCCCTCTCCTCTCTTCTCCTCTCCTATCTTCCCTTCTCCTCCTCTCTCCTCTCCTCTCTTCTCTTCTCCTCTCCTATCTTCCCTTCTCCTCTCCTCTCTTCTCCTCTCCTCTCTCCCCTTCTCATCTCTTCTCCTCTCCTCCTCTCCTCTCTTCTCCTCTCTTCTCCTCTCCTCTCTCCCCTTCTCATCTCTTCTCCTCTCCTCTCCTCTCCTCTCTTCTCCTCTCTTCTCCTCTCCTCTCTTCCCTTCTCCTCTCTTCTCTTCTCCTCTCCTCTCCTCTCCTATCTTCCCTTCCTCTCTCCTCTCCTCTCCTCTCCTGTAGGTTCGTTCTCGTCAGGTCAGGACGAGTGTTTGTTTCACCCTGTGGAGCTGCAGGAGGATTCCCACTCCTGGTGTTGGAGTTCAGGTCCTCAGCAGACACATTCGCCTCTGTGCCTTCGATGGAACTCAGGTGGGGCTTAAGTGTGAATTCTGCTAGACATAATAATAATCATCATAATAATAATAATCATCATCATCATCATCATAATAATAATTCATTGAATTTATAAATCGCTTTTCAGTGACCCAAAGACGCTGACACAGTATGAGTACCGTAAATTCCGGACTATAAGGCGCACCGGTCTATAAGCCGCACCTTCAAAGTTGACTATTTTTTTCTTATATAAGCCGCACCGGACTATAAGCCGCGGGTGTTTTAATGGTATTTTTTGTTTTTTTTACAGTGCACACAGTGTCCGCGGTGTGGTGAAAAGAGGGCAAGAGAGGAAATTAAAACAGAAGTGGATTTATAGTTAGAAAGAGTGCTAAAGAAGAGAGAATTCTGTTTTTTATTTTTTTATTTTAGTTACTCACAGTACTATTGACCAGTCCAACTCAAAAGATATTCGGCAGTTTCACTTTGAGCTCTTGTTCCGCCGCTGTCCATCAATGGTTATGACGAGTCTCGCTGGGTACAGTACGCCAAAGCGATATCCATTGACTCGATGATGCTGTTGTATGTTGCGCGTTTCTGTTGCACCAACGCGGAGAGGTCCTGCCGGACGAAAAAGCGCGTACCCTCCCAGGTGAGGGGCTTCTTCCCCGCAGCCTGGAGGATGAGTTGACGGTCGGGCCAGCGGAGTAGGCAGATGAAGATGGCCCTCGGTGGCAGGCCGGGGTCTGGACGTGGCCGAGGCGCCCGGTGTGCCCTGTCCACCTCTGGTGGTTTCTCGCCTTCCTTCAGGTCCAGGATGTAACACAGGATTTTGCCACGAAAGCGTCCATGTCACCAATCTCAGCTCCCTCTTTTACATTGATCAGGCGAATGTTATTTCTTTTACTCCTGCTGATTAAGTCATCAACCTGCGTGTGCAGGGTTTCGATTTTGCATTTTATCCATTTTCGGACTCACTGTGTTGTTTTTGTCCTCCAGTGCGCTGATGCGCTTTTCCGCATTATAAACTCTGTTCACGGTTGCCTTAGTTTCTTTAGTGAGTGAGTGGATGGACTTCTGCACGTTTTCAAACTTGTTTTCAAGCTGCTCAAAACCTCTGAGCGATGTCGGACTTAATCGATAGTGTTTCACGGAGTAAAAGTTTAGCCCAAGCCGTGTATCTCCAGCCTCCAGCAGGTGAGTCATTTCCTCATTCATGGCGTGATTGCTTCGTCTTTTTCTTTCTGCTTACCTGTGTTGTGTTATGTTATGTTATGTTATGTTGTTAAAAGAGGGCAAGAGAGGAAATTAAAACAGAAGTGGATTTATAGTTAGAAAGAGTGCTAAAAAAGAGAGATTTTTTTTTTTTTTTGGAAAAAATCCATAGATAAGCCGCACCGTTATATAAGCCGCAGGGGCCAAAAAAGGCCAAAAAACGGGAAAAAAGCCGCGGCTTATAGTCCGGAATTTACGGTACATAGAAAACAAGATAACAACAGGCAACAGATACAAGTAACAATTAACACATCGATCAGGGATCTATGGAAAAAGAGGGGAGGGAGGGAGAGTGTGGGAGGGACAGGGGCCAGACGGAAGAGAGGGAGGTGGGGAAAAAGAATTACATAATAATAATAAATTTAATTTATGACAGTAAACTGAATATCTTTGGGTTGTGGACTGTTGGTCAGGACAAAAGAAGACATTTGAGGACGTCATCTTGGGCTTTAGTGATCAACATTTTTCACCGTTTTGTGACGTTTATCGAACAATCGACTTAATCGAGTAGCCGAGAAAATAATCAACAGATTAATCGTTAATGAAAATAATCATTAGTAGGGCTGCACCTAGGCTGAAAAGATACTGCTGATTGAGTTAATAGCAATATACAAATTATTATTACTATTAGTGCTGTCAAATGACAGAAAATTAATTTATTACAATTTTGATCATCAATTACTTGTTTTAATCATTTATCAAGTAAAAATACAAAACATTTCCTGGTTACAGCTTCACAAATGAAAAGATTTTCATATTATAAAATGAATACTTTGGTTTTTTTTCTTTTTTTTTTTTAAGATTTTGTAGACTAAATGATTAATCGATTAATTGAAACAGTAATTAATTGATAATAATCATTAGTCGCAGGCCTACATTTTTATTACGGCCCCGCCAGCGTTAGCCGAGCTGGAGGCATTATGGTTTCAGGTTGCCCGTCCATACGTCCTTCCAATGTTCCTTAACTCATTGAGTGCCAGCCACTTTTGGAGAACGGACGCTCCCAGTGCCAGAGTTTCAGAGCTTTTTTCAGTGATTTCTCGAGGCCCACAGAATATTGTGTGATATTACTATGTAAACACTGAACACGCAAAAAGAACGATGAGACTCTTTTCTATCATCAGCAAAAACAGGTTTATTGATATAATTTTCCGTTCTTTAGTTATCAGCCGGAGAAGATAGCTTGATTTAACCAAAAAGAGCCGTTTTTTTCTAGAAGCTGAGATAATGGCCCTTTTGTGAAATTAATCATTTCAAACACATCACTGACTCTGAAGCTAATTTTCTGATGTAGTCACACCTCAAAAATAATTTCCTTCAATAAAACAGTGAAGGCCAGGGAATTTTGTTTGGCAGAATAATATTTTTAGCTGCAACCAGCAGCGCTGGCCCCTGCGTGCGCTGCTGGTTGCAGCTTCTTGCTGGTCTTGATTTGCTGCTGGTGGGCATCGGATATTCTGGCTTGCGTTTGCTAATCCTGTCCTGCTGTCTGGGTCTGTCTGGGTGTTGTGTGCTGCTCTGCGTGCCCCCCCCCCTCCCACCCCTCAACTGCACACTCCTCCTCCGTATGGGAGTTTCTCTGGTGGCTCTCTGCTGAGTTTGCTGTGCACAGTGAAGGGTGCGCGACATCCAGCTTTTTTACAGCGTTCCGCGTGTGTTTGTCACCGGCTCCTATGCTTCCAGTTGAGAATAATAACAACTCCACGGCTGATCATGCGTATGGGCTGTCGCAGCGGACATGGAGGAGCTCAATTGTGGGAGCAGATTGGCTGCTGCTGCTGCAGGCACATCTAACGTTAAAACGCTTCATGCATATCGATGCATACGGATGCGATGCGATTTCCGTTTCCCCAACGACTTATTCTCTGTTTTTCTCTGCCTTTCTGTTAACCTGGAGAGCACTGTCGCCACCTAAGGGTTCTGTAAAATAGGTTATAGACCTCCAATAGCTACAATAGTTGTACAGGAGATGCGGAAGGCTTTGATCGACGTCCCACCGTCAAAAAACGCATTGGACGTCGAAAGACGTCCTTGGCACTCTACGTCACTATTTAATTGGACGTCGAAAGACGTCCATGGCACTCAATGAGTTAACACGATACCTCAGGACGCCTTCATGGAATTTCATCAAATTTGGCTCAAACGTCCACTTGGAATCAAGGATGAACTGATTACCTTTTGGTGGTCAAAGGTTGAAGTTGAAGGTCACTGTCTCTGTCACAAATGTTATTTTTGAGCTTGTTAACGCGATATCTCAGGAAGGCCTTGAATGAATTTCATCACATTTGCCTCAAACATCACTTTGACTCAAGGATGAACTGATTACATATTGGTCTTCAAAGGTCAAGGTCACTGTGAACTCACAAACGCCATTTTCGAGCTCGTTAACGCCATATCTACAATCTTTGGTCTTATGACGCTTAGACTACTGTCCAGCCATATGGTCCAATGCCTCTAAGCTTGACCTGAACAGACTCCAGCTCGCTCAGAACAGGGCGGCACACCTCGCTCTGCGCTGCTCTGTGAGGAGCGGTGTCGGGCACTGAAAAAGACGGTAATGTATAGAGCAGTTGCTTACTGGAATAAAATACAGAGAAATATAACTATGGTAAGGAACAAATTTATGTTTAAAAAAAAGTTAAAAATTGCAGTTATGAATAATAAGATAGATTTTGGTCTTTGATTTACTGATTTGTTAATTGTGCAACATGAAAGGAATTTGTATTGCGGTATGTATTATGTATTATATATTGTAATCAAGTATTTCAATTATAATATGATGGTTTCATGTGAGTATGGTAGAAATAAGGTCAGTATAAGTTGTTTTTGCTGGTGCAATTACTCGGGAAGACCGATACATTTCTTTTTGTTTATGAGAAGAGTTGATACGGTTAATATTTGATTGACATGAATATTGAGTGAGCCTTGACTCACTTGTTTTTGTTTGTTTTTATTTATTTTTGTTGTGTTGTTTTTACTCCAATGATTGGATTTTTATGTTTGTATTTTACGTGTTTGGACCCCAGGAAGAGTACTCTCACCTTTGGTGTAGACTAATGGGGATCCACAATAAACAATTAAACAATATCTCAGTAATGCCTTAGCGGAATTTCTGACAGACATGGATGTCGACTGCTCACTTGTTTGGCGGAGGCATATATCTGCGGTGCGGTCATTCTAGTTCTAGCTGATGTTGTTTGGACGTTCTGCCTGATATTGAAGGGACTGTGTTTGTGTTGCAGGTGTTGAGTAACATCCACACGGTGAGGGCGACCTACAGCTCCAAGAGCCCCAAGACCTGGAGCTTCTCTCCCAGGGTATGAAGAGGCAGGAGTCCACACAAATGCTTCTTTTTTTGTTATCTTTTTTTTTTTTCAAAGAAGAAAAGTAACAGACATTGCAATGACAGACACAAAGAATCATATAATCCCACCTAGAAGCAAATAAAAATAAATAAAAAGAAGTTCATCCCTCCCTCCCTCCCTCCCACCCATGTGGCGTCCAATGCCCTCCCCTCCCGCCCCACGTTAGTTCTATATAACAGTACAATAATCATCGATGTATGATTAATTAGGGATGCACAGGGAAACATCCCTGCCGATACGACGGAACAATGATGCCCCAATTACGCCCACATGTTCCATGGTTGACTAGCTATTCGATGCCAGTAATCCCCGGTGTGAGGGTGTGCACGCCAGCATGACTTACTTAACCTAAGTTGAAGCACAACTTAGGTTCACACAAAATCAGGCACGACACGCGCCAATTCCGCACCAGGAGAAACCCGATGCTCCCCGAAATCAGGCAGAAAAAATAAATTAATACATAAATAAATAAAAAGATGTGGGATACATCGGTATCGGCAGTCGGGCATGAGAGCAGGAAGGCATCGGCAAATTGGACGTCGACAGAAAATCCCACACTGCAATAAAACCAAAATCATTGAAGTACAAAGTATTACCAAACTTGAGGATGTTCAAGTCAGCAGCTGTTTAGCAACAGAAGCCCTTCTGTTGACCACACGATCATCTCAGTCCACGTTGCTCTCTTCCTTTACCTCAGGTGACAGAGACTTCTGTTGACCACACGATCATCTCAGTCCACGCTGCTCTCTTCCTTTACCTCAGGTGACAGAGACTTCTGTTGACCACACCATCATCTCAGTCCACACTGCTCTCTTCCTTTACCTCAGGTGACAGAGACTTCTGTTGACCACACCATCATCTCAGTCCACACTGCTCTCTTCCTTTACCTCAGGTGACAGAGACTTCTGTTGACCACACGATCATCTCAGTCCACACTGCTCTCTTCCTTTACCTCAGGTGACAAACTTCTGTTGACCACACGATCATCTCAGTCCACGCTGCTCTCTTCCTTTACCTCAGGTGACAGAGACTTCTGTTGACCACACGATCATCTCAGTCCACACTGCTCTCTTCCTTTACCTCAGGTGACAGACTTCTGTTGACCACACCATCATCTCAGTCCACACTGCTCTCTTCCTTTACCTCAGGTGACAGAGACTTCTGTTGATCACACGATCATCTCAGTCCACACTGCTCTCTTCCTTTACCTCAGGTGACAGAGACTTCTGTTGACTGCAGAGAGTTCCCCAAACTTTTGTGTAGCCAGTCAGATTGAAAAAGTAGCCGGCTCATGTTCGCAGCGTTTGTTCCAGTGGTCCTTTTCCCAATTAATAAACAACCCTCAAATATGTATCCATGAGTGTGACAATTGAAATAATACAAATAAACAATAAAGGCCCAATGCTCAATTTAATTATAAATAAAACAATATCCATATTGCAAAAAAAAACAGGCAATGTATATTTTTAAGAACAAAGAAAATACTAATAACTATGTTTCCCACAGGATTTGGAGAGATTGTGGTGGGTAGACCTTGCTTGGACCCTCTTGGGGGGTTCGGGGGGCCATGCCCCCTGTAAGAAAAATGTGTACGTTTTAAACTAAAATGCATGAATCTCGTTAAATTTAAGAGGCTAGATCAGGGGTGGGCAATTATTTTTCATGGGGGGTCACATGAGAAACCCAGATTGTTGCTGGGAGCCGAACAAATATTGTCATGCCGTAACCCAGGAACTTTGATGATAGAGAGGACCACAAAAAAATTTCCTCGCTACCAGAGGGCCAGATTTTGCTGAGGGTTGGGGGCCAAACGGCGCCGGCGCGGAAAAATTTGGGGCATTTGAAGTCAGGTTTAGAGAAATAACTCATTTTAAATTAACAGTTGTGATGTCATTATTCAGTCTTAAACACCAATATTTGATTCTCTTCTCACTCACTCCTATGTCACCACTTGCTCTCCCTGCAGGGCTTGAAATTAACTTTTTTGACCACCTGCCAATATGGCTGCTAGAAGTTACCAGCCAATTAGAATGTCCACTAGCCAAAATGTTTTTCTAGAAATAAACCAGAATATGAGTGGGTTAATTTAAGCATAAGTATCAGTGAGTGGCCCGGGATTCTCAAAGCATGTGTTGAGGGTCACACGAACAAAAATGCACTCTTGAAGCGAAATAAATCCAAAACCAACAAGTTAATTATTTACATTTTTACTTCAATGTAGAACAGTCATTTCTTACACATGAGATTACTTTTAGCCTTTTAGTCATAAAGATTATTGAAAGATATTCCATATTCCAGACTGAAATGTTATAACAGAAGTGGAGTATTGGCCAGAATGACATGAACATTTGGACACTTATTCAGCGGGCATCTTGTATGTTGCGTATATATATATATATATATACGGTATATATATATATATATATACGGTATATATATATATATATATATATATATATATATATATATATATATATATATATATATATATATATATATATTACAGTGTATAAAGTAACCGGTAGGCCAGTAGGCCGAGAAACCGCCGGCTACCGGGGCTTGGGGAACTCCCTGCTGACCACACGATCATCTCAGTCCACACTGCTCTCTTCCTTTACCTCAGGTGACAGAGACTTCTGTTGACCACACGATCATCTCAGTCCACACTGCTCTCTTTCTTTACCTCAGGTGACAGAGACTTCTGTTGACCACACCATCATCTCAGTCCACACTGCTCTCTTCCTTTACCTCAGGTGACAGAGACTTCTGTTGACCACACCATCATCTCAGTCCACACTGCTCTCTTTCTTTACCTCAGGTGACAGAGACTTCTGTTGACCACACGATCATCTCAGTCCACACTGCTCTCTTTCTTTACCTCAGGTGACAAACTTCTGTTGACCACACGATCATCTCAGTCCACGCTGCTCTCTTCCTTTACCTCAGGTGACAGAGACTTCTGTTGACCACACCATCATCTCAGTCCACACTGCTCTCTT
>NC_139633.1:37234846-37242346 GCF_964638095.1 Poromitra crassiceps | reverse complement strand
AAAACTGAATAGCACACATATAAACACAAAACTGAATAGCACACATATAAACACAAAACTGAATAGCACACATAAACACAAAACTGAATAGCACACATAAACACAAAACTGAATAGCACACATATAAACACAAAACTGAATAGCACATATAAACACAAAACTGAATAGCACATATAAACACAAAACTGAATAGCACATATAAACACAAAACTGAATAGCACACATAAACACAAAACTGAATAGCACACATAAACACAAAACTGAATAGCACATATAAACACAAAACTGAATAGCACACATAAACACAAAACTGTATAGCACACATATAAACACAAAACTGAATAGCACACATATAAACACAAAACTGAATAGCACACATAAACACAAAACTGAATAGCACACATAAACACAAAACTGAATAGCACACATATAAACACAAAACTGAATAGCACACATAAACACAAAACTGAATAGCACACATAAACACAAAACTGAATAGCACACATAAATACAAAACTGAATAGCACACATATAAACACAAAACTGAATAGCACACATAAATACAAAACTGAATAGCACACATATAAACACAAAACTGAATAGCACATATAAACACAAAACTGAATAGCACACATATAAACACAAAACTGAATAGCACACATAAACACAAAACTGAATAGCACACATAAACACAAAACTGAATAGCACACATAAACACAAAACTGAATAGCACACATATAAACACAAAACTGAATAGCACATATAAACACAAAACTGTATAGCACACATATAAACACAAAACTGAATAGCACACATAAACACAAAACTGAATAGCACACATATAAACACAAAACTGAATAGCACACATAAACACAAAACTGAATAGCACACATATAAACACAAAACTGAATAGCACATATAAACACAAAACTGTATAGCACACATAAACACAAAACTGAATAGCACACATATAAACACAAAACTGAATAGCACACATAAACACAAAACTGAATAGCACACATAAACACAAAACTGCCTTCGTCTTAGCTCAATCTAATCGTATCTAAGATACAACTAAGATTCCAACCACAGATTTAGCTAATACATCTGCAAGCTTCACGTGTAGTTTTAGCTAATCACTACCTGCTGACGTTAGCTCTATTGCCAAATCTGTCTGTCTGAAAAATGCCATTTTAGTGTCAGAATGCTCAGAAGATACTGTATGTGGCAAACTGGATGTGATATTTACTTTGGTGACTAAGGAGCGAAAGAATCGTAATTTGTGATCACAATCACTTCTCCCATTGACTCCAATAGACTCAGGACCTGCTCGTCTCCTAAAGGGGCGTGGCAGGGGCCAAACCCATGTGACACGTTTGGGGCCGTGGTGGCCTAAAGGTTAGAGAAGCAAGGTTGTGACCGGAAGGTCATCGGTTCAATCCTTCGGACCGGCAGAATAAATCTGGGTGGGGAAAGTGACAAGGCAGCCCTTGCCCCGTTACCACCACTGATGTGCCCTTGAGCAAGGCCCTTAACCCCAACTGCTCCAGTGGAGCTGCTCAGTGGCCAGCAGATCAGAGTGTGGTTGTACTGGTGAGCTTCCAGGTGTGAAGGTGTGTGTGAATGTTTATTTTTATTTTTATTTGACCTTTATTTAACCAGGTAAAAACCGTTGAGAACAAATTCTCATTTACAATGGTGACCTGGCCAAGGGGCCGCAGCAAGGGTAAAAAACAATACAAACAGTACATCAGGTCAGCACAAGGCAACACATATATAATACGTATAGTAAATAACGACAAGACAGAAGTAAAATCAGGAAGCAAACAACAACATTCAATGAACAAAGATGCAGAAGGAGGGGGGTTGCTGGGAATAAATGATGGGACTATAGGGGGAGAGAGGGAGGGAGATGCCTAACGGCAGGTGCAGCGGTCGACTACGAGCTGTTTCAGGGTGTGTTTGAACATGTTGAGAGATATGAGAGCTGTGAGTTTGAGTGTGTTTTGAAGTGTGTTCCAGTCATTTGCTGCGGCAAAGCGGAAGGAGTTACGGCCAAAGACAGTACGGGCTTTTGGGATGGAGAGCATGATGAAGTTGGTGGATCTTAGACGGTAATTGCTGTTGGAAATATGCAGGAGGGATGAGAGGTACTGTGGACACATGCCGAGAATGGACTTGTACACTAGTTGAAGCCAGTGTTGAAGCCGCCTGATGTGAAGGGAGGGCCAGTCCACAAGTTCATACAGGTCACAGTGGTGAGTCGAAAAGGGGGCATTTGTGGCAAAGCGGATAGCAGAGTGGTGGATTGTGTCCAGTTTATTGAGGATGCTCTTTGAGGCCATCCGGTAGATCGTGTCACCATAGTCGAACATGGGCAGGATGGTCATTTTGACGAGGATGTGTTTGGCAGAGTGTGTAAATGACGCCTTGTTGCGGTAGAGAAAACTGAGTCTGGCTTTGACTTTGGCCACTAGGTTGTTTATGTGTGTGTTGAATGAAAGGGATTCGTCCAGCCATAGTCCGAGATATTTATAGGAGCTGACAAACTCCAGCTCAGAGCCGTCGGCAGTGTAGATCTTGGGGGTGGGGCTGGCAGTGCCGGGGTTGTTCCGGGCAAACAGCATGCATTTGTTGGCAGTGAACAGGGTGCTCCTGAAAAAGACAGCATTGCTCTCAGTGAGACTCCCCCTGTATAAATAAAGGTAAACAAGGCCAGGTGGAAACCTGGCATAGGGCCGGTGCATGGTAGCCTATTGCCTATTACTTATCCTACTGCATAGGCTAAAGTACCCGCTAACGTTCACGTAGCATATTAATTAATTAATCGTTCGGGGAATAGCTTATTATACGCTGTAACGTTATGGACTGCTAACGTTCACGTAGCATATTAATTAATCGTTCGGGCAATTGGTTATTATACGCTGTAACGTTATGGACCGCTAACGTTCACGTAGCATATTAATGAATCGTTCGGGCAATTGGTTATTATACGCTGTTATAGGCTGTAACGTTATGGAGATTTCATTTAAATTACTGCCTGTCTATTGTGTTATGTTATACAACTGCTACCGACTCCACTCGCCAGCACCCCCCTCCCCCCAGCTCTTTCTAAACAAAGACTCCTCGTGTCTCCACTCCGCGAGTGCATATAGTGGAGACATACCTAACAACAATGAGATGATAGCCTATTACTTAGCCTACTGCATAGGCTAAAGTACCTGCTAACGTTCACGTAGCATATTCATTACCCTTACTGTGGCATGTCAAGCTGCAGCGTCCTCCGTGTAACGAGCAAAAAAGTAGTGTGGAGCTGCAGCGTCCTCCGTGTCCGTGTAACGAGCTAGCCACAGTATACCTGGGCCGTTTCTCAATACCGAAGAATGCATTCTTGTTCTTGGGGAGAACGTTCTTGCTAGTCGTTCTTGGAAGAATTAACTTGCTAGGTCACAAGCACACATGACGCTGTTGGCAGTTTGAGACGATGCGTTCTTGAGGGTATTGCGCAATACCAGCGCAGAGGCCGCCTGCAGTACTACACAAATAAAAAGCTCAGCTGATGTAGATGCAGCCAATTGTGCTCTGGAACTTTTTGCCATTTTTCGCCATAAATGTTCGTAAAGTGGCACTTATTGAAACCTACTACCCTGCTTGTAGGCATCAAAAGTCATCAGAAATTAATTTAGTGATGAAATAAAACTTTAAATTGTAAAAAACTTTCCGGAGCTTATGGCGTCTTCTCTGCTGCGTTCTGCCTCTGCTTATGCCGAAATGCATGCTGGGAGTGTGGAAAGACATTTAGAACCTGAATCCGTGCTCAAATGGTCTGGGCGACAGAGTCGAATGTAGGGGCCCTGCTGTGCATGCTGCACACCGGCCCCAAAAACAACACCACTGATACAGACAGTTGAGCCTTCTCGCTCTAAACAGTCTCTGGAGAGAAGCAGCCTTGTTTTCAAACTGGCAAGTGCATTTGTGAAATCTCTTCTCCTCTCCTCTCCTGTCCTCTCCTTTCTTCATCTCCTCTCCTGTCCTCTCCTCTCTTCACCTCCTCTCCCCTCCTCTCCTGTCCTTTCTCCTCTCTTCACCTCCTCTCCCCTCCTCTCTTCTCCTGTCATCTCCCCCTCTCCTCTACGGTTTTCCTAGACACTCATATATTACACACTCTTGCCAGGGCACTAGTGCAAAGTCACTTTGACTATGCTGCCACCTCATGGTACACCGGACTAACACAACGATTGAAGGGCAGGTTGCAGACAGCCCAAAACAAATTAATCAGAGTTATACTTAAGTTGCACCCCCGTACTCACCTTGACACCAAGCACTTTGAAAGTCTCCGATGGTTATCGGTCGAAAAGCGCACTTTATATATTAAAATGCTTAGTCTTTTTATAAGTGATACATTGTAGAAGAGGGGTGATCTCTGCACAAACCGTGTGCGTCAGGTGCGTCGGAGCATCAGGTAAGTTGAAAGAGGAAAATCCCGCACACTGACTGCACTTCAGACTTTTATTAGCAACGTTTCGGTCACAACAAGACCTTCATCTGGCAAAAGTGATTTCTGAATGCAGACAACAGTTATATATAGGCACAAGGGGGTGTCGCAGCAGCCAATCACAGTCAAGCAATCAGGCTGACAACATGCCTAATAGACACTGCAGGTGTCAGTCAATCATAATAAATACATACAGAGCAAACAGAATACATGAGGATCAGCCTTCACACACCTATACATTTCCCAGTAATAAAAATAAAGGGAGAATGATTAAAAGTTCCCAGTAATAAATAAAAGGAAACTTGAGACGGCTATTCCCAGTGATAAATAAATAAAGGGAGGAAGATTAAAATACACAGTAAGAATTTTTTATATCAAATGGGCTATTGATTAAAAAGTTCCCAGTAAAAAATATATAAAGGGAAACTTAAAATCAAAAAGGCCATTGTTCCCAGTAAGATATAAATAAAGGGAGACTAATTAACAAGTACCCAGTAATAAAAATAAATGGAGACTAGAAAATAGCAAATGCGAACTATAAATACAATATCAATCAACAATAGAATGCAATAAATATCCATTAAAATTCAGAGCATAATGTTGAGTTGTAGTTAGTCATTTAAACCTTTAGGTGTTAAAGTTTGGAGGTAAAAAATCCAAAAAGCCTCTCTTTTTTTGAGGAGCAGGTCATGGTTGCCCCCTCTAGGTGGCAGGGGAACCTGCTCAATGCCACAAAAACGTAATGAGGCAATATCATGGTTGTGATCATTAAAATGGACAGCAATAGGGTAAAGATGATCGTTTTGTCTAATAGAACTCTTGTGTTCGCTTATTCTCTGTTTGAGTTTGCGAGTCGTCTTACCCACATAGGCCAGTCCACAACAACAAGTAATAAGGTACACAAGTA
Organism: Poromitra crassiceps; assembly: GCF_964638095.1. NCBI lineage: Eukaryota > Metazoa > Chordata > Actinopteri > Beryciformes > Melamphaidae > Poromitra > Poromitra crassiceps. Next base: position 37,236,944 of record NC_139633.1, on the reverse strand, counting down.
ATAATACTCTTGATAGGGATCTTTTTACCAGTGTGGGGATGGTGAAAAGAGGTGGTCTTGAAGGTGTTGTGGCATTGGGCGCAGTTGCCACAGCGGTAATTCCCATTGGCTATAGGAGCAAGGAGAGTCTGTCTCGGTTGTGGGTGATTATTAAAAGAGGCATGTACCAGACGGTCCCTTATGTTTTTTGCACATTTATAAACAAAGAGGGGTGGATGTTTAAAAGTATCTGATAATTCACTGTCAGATCTTAAAAGATGCCAATGTTTCAAAATCGTGGCTTTGATGAGGTGAGAATGGGCGGAATAAACCGTAGAACAAGTAATAGAAAAGTCCTTCTCACCTTTCTCACTTGTTTTAAGAAGATCGAGACGGGGTTTGTTTAATGCTGCAATGTAGGCCGCATCGACCCAATCAACAGGGTAGCCCCGTGAACACAATTTAGACTTCATGTCTGCAGATTTGCCAATATAGTCCTGTGTGGTGGCATAAGTGATACATTGCCCTGCTGCTATTTGCTTGATCTGCTGCTATTTATTTTATTTTGAGTTCCTTTAATGTAACCGCTCTCCGCTGTTTTATGTTTCTTTTAAATTGTTGTAAGTGTTTTATGTTTTTTATGCCTCGTCTTACTATATGTTTTATGTGAGGACCACAATGGAAATAAGCCCTCGGGCTTTTTTGTGTTTTTATCCTCGGTGATTGATATATTGTTTGTTCTTTCATTACTATATGTACTGTTGTGTTATTTTATTTTATCACCAAATAAATTCATTCATTCACTACTATCCTCTCCTCTCCTCCTCTCCCCTCTTCTCCTGTCATCTCCCCCTCTCCTCTACTATCCTCTCCCCTCCTCTCCTCCTCTCCCCACCTCTCTTCTTCTCTCCTCTCCTCTCCCCACCTCTCTTCACCTCCTCTCCTGTTCTCTCCTCTCCTCTCTTCATCTCCTCTCCTGTCCTCTCCTCTCTTCACCTCATCTCCTCTCTCCTCTCCTCTCCTCCTCTCTCCGCTCCTCTCCTCTCCTGTCATCTCCTTCTCTCCTCTACTATCCTCTCCCCTCCTCTCCTCCTCTCTCCCCTCCTCTCCTCTCCTCTCTTCTCCTGTCATCTCCTTCTCTCCTCTACTATCCTCTCCCCACCTCTCTTCACCTCCTCTCCTGTCCTCTCCTCTCCTCTCTTCATCTCCTCTCCTGTCCTCTCCTCTCTTCACCTCCTCTCCTCTCTCCTCTCCTCTCCTCCTCTCTCCGCTCCTCTCCTCTCCTGTCATCTCCTTCTCTCCTCTACTATCCTCTCCCCTCCTCTCCTCCTCTCCCCACCTCTTCTTCTCTTCTCTCCCCTCTTCTCCTGTCCTCTCCTCCTCTCCCCACCTCTCTTCACCTCCTCTCCTGTCCTTTCTCCTCTCCTCCTCTCCCCACCTCTCTTCTCCTCTCCTCTCCCCTCTTCTCCTGTCCTCTACTATCCTCTCCCCACCTCTCTTCTCCTCTCCCCTCTTCTCCTGTCCTCTCCTCTCTTCATCTCCTCTCCTCTCCCCACCTCTCTTCATCTCCTCTCCTCCTCTCCTCTATTAACACATTAAGTGCCATAGACGACCTAACTCGTCTTACATAATCCAGCGCTTGAGTGCCAAGGACGAGCTAACTCGTCTTACATCTTTTTCAGTGGTTTCCACTAGCTGGCGCCCTTGGGCAATATGTGAATGTGGATCCGACCTCTCCCGCTGCCCCGGAAGTACTCTAACAAAGATTTCTATATAGGGAAGGCGGGCTCTTTGATCAGCGTGGGTAGTAGGTAAGTTTGAGCGAGAAAGACAGACAGAGAATTACATAGCGATTTATATATAGAGAATTTCAGCAATTTAGCAATTTAGAGTCAGATTTAGAGCGAGTTGGTTAGCGTAGTTGATTTAGTTGTTAGTACAGTAGTAGTGTTTAGTATAGTCTTTATAAAGACTTTGTTTAGATAGATAGTTAGCGGTAGTTACAGTTAGTGTTCATTGTAGTTAGCTTAGCACATTTAGCGTTAGCGTCAGTTCATTTTAGTATTTAGCCTTTATTCTAGTAGTTTATTCTAGTTCAGTTTGATCGAGTTGGTAGCCG
>NC_139633.1:37233101-37234646 GCF_964638095.1 Poromitra crassiceps | reverse complement strand
TGGACTCTTGTGTTGGAGCCTTGAGTTTTGCATTGCTCAACACTTGGCTATAGGCTATAGAGACTAAAACCCTTGTTGGCCTAATTTTTCAGAAACAAAGGTTGGGGCTTGAGCAGAACACACTACCATGTCTAGGGTCACACACGTCACACTCTCTCCAGCTATCAGGGCCTCTGGAAGTCATTTTAACACATTGAATGCCAGCCATGTTTTCATTCCTGTAGGTAAGTTGTGCCAGGGGTGTTTTTGACGATTCTGGCTCATTTTAGAACAGCCAAGGATTCTTTTCTGTTAAGAATTCATGAACACCAATCATCTAAAAATAACTAATAGAATGTGTGCTTTCTCTGTCTAAAAGAGTTAGTTTGCAGAGTTAGTAGTTATGTAGATATTAGCCGTTGAGTACAGCATGGTTTCAGCGTCTGGAAATTTATTCAGAGATAAATGGCTTTTTGTGAAACAGTCACTTTAACCATTCATTTTTGGCATCAGTAAGACCGTCAGACATTCTAAACAATAGTTTTGAACAGTAATTTCCTCCATAACAACAGGAAACACCCCTCTCATTCAAACTCCTCCCTCCGTGTGTCTTCTCCTCCTTCCTCCTAACAGCGGGCGTGTCAGAAGCGCGTTGTGCTGCCTGCCTGTCTGTCTGCGTGCCTGCCTGCCTGCTTGCCTGCGTGCGGGGACGAGTCTGAAATGGATTACTGTAAAATCGCCAAGCCATTTCCTTGAATGGCTTGCTCCCGCGGTGTGTGTGTGTGTGTGTGTGTGTGTGTGTGTGTGTGTGTGTGTGTGTGTGTGTGTGTGTGTGTGTGTGTGTGTGTTCGCGCGTTGCTTCGCGGCTCTGGGGGGAAGAGATCTCTGTCCGTTCTGTGTGTGTGTCCGGGCTTCTGACTGTAAAATCGCCAAGCCATTTCCGCGGGAGGCGGCTGCTTTTGGGTCCCGTGGCTGTGGCTTCTCTCGGTCTCTGTCGCCACTTAGTGGTCGGTAAAATAGATTACACACATGCTCTTGCTCCAAATAGTTATCTCGAAGATGTAAAAGGGGTTGATTGATGTCCCACCGTCAAAAAAAAAAAATGTTTATGTAAGACGAGTTAGCTCGTCCTTGGCACTTAAGCGCTGGATTATGTAAGACGAGTTAGGTCGTCTCTGGCACTTAATGTGTTAAGCAGGGGGTGCTGCAAGGAAGGGACTTTTGACACCAACTTTTTTTTATGTTATTTGGACGTTTGGATGTTTTTGAGCCATATTTAATATTAAATCTTATTCAGTGAATATGAGCTGCTACCGTCTGGCAGACGGTACAGAGCCAGCCGCTGTAAGAGCAACCGCTATAAACTCTCTTTTCTCCCAACTTCCATTGCACTGCTGAATAAACAGACAGCTCCCTCCCCACGTGTGTAGCTAGCACCTTCCAATAGTGGAGTTCTGCAGTGCTTTTATTCATTTGATTGATTATATGATTTTATTCATTCTATTTTCTTATATTTTTATTCTCTTATTAGTTTTTACTACTTTATTGAGTTGCTGTACTTGCCAG
>NC_139633.1:37220601-37228101 GCF_964638095.1 Poromitra crassiceps | reverse complement strand
ATACTTGGGTGCCGATTCGATATATATTGCGATTCTTAAGTATTGCGATTCTACGATTATTGCAATTCGATATTACGATTTATTGCGATTTTTGTTTCTTGTTTTCTTTTCCTTTTTCAGTTTGTTTGCTTTTTTACACTAGAACATGGGAAAAGTTGAATCATACACTTCTAGAGACTGTATATTATAGGGATGCACCGATCGATCGGCACGTGACCGGAAAAGGCCGATTTTCACGTGATCGGCCTCGATCGGTGATCTGCGCCGGTCACTCTAAAATGCCGATTCTGTGAGCCGATTTTGACGTGACGTGCGCGCACCCGACGGATGAGTTGCAGCCACTACGCTCATGCGACAGCATGTCTTCGTCGGTGTGGACATTTTTCACCGTCCGTGAAGACGATACAAAGCGTGCAGTTGGACGCGATGTTGCAACGGTGGAATATCGATAAAACCAGGGTTCATGTGGTGCTGCGTGACAACGCTAGAAATATGGCGAAAACAATGGTAGATGGCAACCTGGCGAGTTTGCCCTGCATGGCACATACGCTTCAACTGGCGGTGAATGAGGGTCTGCTGTCTCAACGCAGCATCAAAGACGTGCTGGCAAATACAAGGAAGATTGTCGGCCACTTTAAACACTCGCCACTCGCCTATTCCCGACTCCACGACATCCAGGAGAGGAAACGACTGCAGCAGGATATTCCTACCAGATGGAACAGCACGTACTACATGCTGGAGTCACTCATTGAGCAGAGACGGGCTCTCGGGGCGTACGGTGCAGAGCACGAGCTGCCAGCCACACTCAACGCGTATCAGTGGGGGGGCTGATAGAGAACGTGGTGACGCTCCTCGCACCGTTTGAGGAACTCACAAAACAAATCAGCAAATCCACAGCAACAGCGGCAGACGTGATTCCAGAAATCACCGCGCTGAAACGGCTTTTGGAGAGAGAAGCAGACACTGACCGTGGAGTGGGGACTACAAAAGCCACGTTGTTGGAGGCAGTCCAGACAAGGTTCAGCAACATTGAAGAGGAGCCACTGTACACTGTGGCCACTTTCCTGGACCCCAGCCAAGTTAATAGCTTACACTACTGTATAATATCTATCATATTATTCATATTGCCACATACAAAAAAAGCCTATTACTACTATACTTGTCAAATAATAAATGAAGACAATAATATCTATCTACTCTAGGCTAATAGTAGTTACTGTAGTTATGCTTGCCTATGTGTTTGCCTGGCTATGTCTCTGAAACAATACATTTGAATTATCCTTCTTGTCTGTTTATGCAACAGGTACAGGAGTCGCTACTTCTCCGCAGAAGTTAAGGATCAAGTGAAAGAGCGGATTCTGACTATGCTGGAGGCTGAGGAGCGCAGACCAGGAGACCACGCACCTGAGGAGGAGGAGGAAGACGAGGTGGAAGCTGTTGCAGGACCATCCACGACACCTGGGCCTGCAGCCAAAAGGCCAAGTCTTCTGCTTTCAGTACACGAGGAGATAATGCAGGAGAATGCTGATGCAGAGCAGCTGCTGGCCAGCCTTAGGCAGTAGTATGCCTGTTAAAAGTGCCTTGTTATAGTTTCTAGTTGCACGTTTCATTTGGATTTTGCTAAATACAAAAATAAATACTGCACTTAATTTTTTTTGTTGGAGCTTTGTAAAAGAAAGAAGAAAGTTGGACCATGTTAAAAAAAAAATAGGGAGAGAGCAAAGAAGGCTAAGGACCTGTAATGGTGCATTTGTAGTCTAAACAAAATGTAGGCTATATTGTATTTATTTTAATTTATATTACAGATGGCTGGGCTCCATGGAGAACATTTTGATGTTCTGTTGCACCTGTTTTATTTTGGAAAAGTGAATGCACTGATAGCTGTGTAGGCCTACTAGATTTGTATTATTATATTCATTGTATTATTTGCACAAAAAAAGAAAAGCTCTGTCCAGTAACCTGGAGTACTTTTATTTTGAGATGTGTTTTAATGAGATGGTCCTACCTCAGAATTATTACTTGAAATCAAGAATTCTATTAAAGCTAAGTTACAAAAATGTTTGTGTAAGCTGTCAATTATTGTTTTTAGAAAAAAAATCGGAATCGGCAAAAATCGGTATCAGTCAGACTATTCAAAAATCAGAAATCAGAATCGGCCAACAAAATCGCAATCTGTGCATCCCTAGTATATTATATCATGAGTAGGGCTGGGTGATATAGTTAAAAAGTATATTGATATAACATCTTTCATATCAGTCGATATCGATAATTATTGATCATTTTAATTACCCTTAATAAAAAACATGAGAAGAAAAAGGTTGCATTTAGCCACTTTATTTTGAACCACCTTATTTTCAAGGCACACAGGTAGGTCTAATTTGTCACACACACACATACATGCTCTGAGTGCAACTGCAAGCAGTAATTTACAGACATGGTGACATTTTACTTTGATGACAGCCTAGCGTTGCCAGCCTTCTAAAAAAAACGTTTGGTAACGTGTATTTCAGGGTTGTAGGGTTAATGTTAGTTGATTCAGAGGTGTGGAAAAGCCTGGGTTTTGCGTTGACTTGCTTAATAACTACATTATGTCATAGGCTTATGTAGGGCTGGAGGGCGACTGCGCTGGGGACCGCTGTTTGTTGGACGAGAAAAAGCCTTGCCTCGCTGAAAATGCGGTAGGCAGTTTTATATACGTTTTATATACGCATCAAGACCCCGCCCAAGCAGAAGACATAAAGTCATAAGCTGTGTGCTCAATAGATGACACAATGAGTTATTCCTGTCCCCAAAGTACAAGTAAAACCTTTCCAACACTTCAACTTTGTCTCTGCTCACAGAAGTGAATTGAGCTGCGGATGCCATTCCGTAAAGTAACGTTGCAGACGCCCGTATTTGTGAAATTGGTGTCTTAACATTAATGTTAATTTCCCGGGCTCTTATTAATAGAACACATGTTAACACGTTACGTTAACACGAATTGAAACTCACCCACATCAAATTATTTGTAACGCCGGGTGAGATAAAATGAGTGGCGTCAGCGGAGGACCAAAATGTGAGACTCATTAGCCAGGAATGGTTCTCGTGCTACTTTTGCATGCTAAAATAAAGCTGATAATGTAGAATTTGATTCAAGGGGGGGAAACCCTTTCAGAGTACAACACAAACTGTCTATTTTGCTGCAACTCGACAGTGCTGCTTATCCAGGAGATGTCAGGACTCTCAGCTCTGGATCAAACCATCCAACCCGATCTCCAAAAAAATTGTAAAATAGCAACGTTTGTGGACATACGTTGGTATTTTACGATGTCGGCTAAGAAATTGTAAAATGGGAACGTATGCGTCTACAGCGGTGGGCGTGGTTTGGGCGTGTTTTACGGAGATTTTCTGTTTCTAACCCCTCCCCCTACTCTAATCCTCACCCTAACCACTCAGAACGTTACTATTTTACATTTTTCGAGCCGAAATTGTAAAATAGCAACGTTGGTCCATATCGTTGGTATTATACAATTTTCTAAGAGACTGTGTTGAACCATCGCGTCACTAGCAATTCCACCATTGTCAAGGGATATGATTAGCTGTGTGAGTGGGGGCGGGTCGGAGTTTGTCTGTTAAATGATTGGCTGTTTCCGTGTCACTTGTACTAAAAAGGTACATGATTGGCTGTATGAGCCATGGAGCAGAGGGAAGCGCTCTATAATGTGCTGGATGAAAGTGGTAACATTTCATACATAAACAAACAGAAAAAAATTACGCGATTATCAATTCTGGAATAAAAGATTGATTCAAAAAATCGTGACATTAAAAATTGCGATACTACGATTTGATTACACTTGCAACTTTGTGATTGTCTTTAGTTATCTTCCTACTTCTTATCTCTGTATATTGATGTGACCACTACGCTGCATACAGACACTAAGACAAATTCCTCATATGTAACTTGCATACTGTGGCAATAAAAGTGATTCTGATTCTGATAGTATTTTCTCCTTTTCTCATTCACTTTCATGTCACCACCTTCTCTCCCTTTAGGTCGTGTTACACTACAACAGACAGGCAGAAACATAACAGATGTATATTTGTTTTATGTTTTATATTTTGTGTAACCTAACAGCTGTATTCTATAGTCTGTATTCTGTACCCTGTTTTTATATTTGCCTTATAACATCTAGGGACAAACATTGTAAACTAGCTTAGGCTATAAATGTCAGGATATATAACAAAGACTGTTTCCTGTGAATGCTCTATGTTTATGTATCTGTCCCTATAGAAATAAACTTTTCAATCAATCAATCAAACACTGAGCTTATTATTATATTTTATTATCTTATTATTATAAACCGAACATCAAAAATAACATCTCCACCCTCTTTGCTTTGCTCATAATAACCCTTAAATATCGCAGTATAAAACATATAAAACACATTGTAATATTTTTTTTTATTGAGACTGCAATTCCAATACAAAACAGCAGAGGGTGCTGCCCTGCCAGCTATAGTGCTGAATGCAGCATGCAACAACACAGACCAACACAAGCCTGCAAACTGCGCAACCACTTCAAAGAATGACAGCAGCCTGCAGCCAGCATCACATTTCTGCTCAGAAATAATGATAAATAACCATGCCAACAAATTATTATAAATAAATATCAGCCTTACCTTTAGAAGATCTTCTTTCTTGACTTTGTGCTTGCGAAATTGTTCATTAAATCCTCAAAGTCTATTCCCATGACTAGTTGGGACTCAATAGCCATCAGGGAGAGCGCAGACAGTTGTTTCTGATTCATAGTCGTCCTGAGTTCATTCTTCACTCTTTTGAGTTGATAAGATCTCTCCCCCGGCTGCTCCTGCTGCTTGTCTAGCCTTCCATGATCCCCTTCGCCTGCCAGACCCGCCTTGTTGCCCTCCTCCTCGGCCTCGCTCACGCTGTTGTTGCCCCGCCGGTCGCTCTCCTCCTCCAGGTGCGTCTGCCGGGGCCGCGATGCAACTTCCCCCCGCTTGCTGCTGCCTCCTCCTCGCTGTTAGCTCCAGTCTCACTCCCCGAGTCCGACTCCGACAAGTGCCTGGCCTGTCGGCTGCTGCCCTCGGCCTCTCGTGTCTGGTGGTTCCCGCTTGCTGCTGTAGTGTGACCTCCGGTGTCGGTGTCGCTCTCGTTCCCGCCAGTGTGCCAGCAGGAATTTCTGACTTCCGGTCAGGACTTTTCAGAATAAAACCTGTCATTAAAAATCGATAAAATACACAAATTGAAGTGATGTCACACAGATTGAATAAATACCCATGCAAACTGCACTCTAAATCAAATATATGTAACATTCACTCTTGTTGATATTTGGGGGAAAAAAACACATTTTACAGCCTACGGTGCAGAGTCCAAACAGTAAAATGAGCCCATTTTGAAATATTGTTCAGAAATTCAAATTTTAATGCGTTGGGGAAAATAAACTGCAATCATGTACATCAGTAGTCCCTCTATCATGCCTAACTAGTGTAAACCAAATAGGTGTAGAATTCACTCTTGTTGATATTTGAAAAAAAACAACATTTGACAGCCTACGGCCATACAGAGTCCGACCAGTAAAATGAGACCATTTTGAAATATTGTTCAAAAATTAAAATGTTGATGTGTTGGGGAACTCTCAGTGCAGCCATGTACACCAGTAGTCCCTCTATCATGCGAGGGATACTACTGCCTCGCGCCTACCGCCCCTCCGTGATGGAACAGATGCATGACGGCCCTGTGGGTGGCCACTTCGGGGTGGAGAGACCCTGGCACACCTTAAAACCAGGTACTTTTGGTACAACATGAAGGACGATGTCAACTTGTGGTGCCACACCTGCACCAGTTGTGTGGCAAAAGCTCGCCCTAAGCAAACCCCCCAAGCTGCTATGGGCACTGTGTGAGTCAGCGCTCCTATGGAGAGGATCACAGTCCACCTGATGGGACCCTTAAACAAGACAGAGAGACACAACCGCTTCATACTAGTGGTCAGGCCCGATTTTAGCCTGCTACATTAGGGTGGGCTGGTAGGGGGCAACTTTGGCGGTAGGTTGCCAGAGGTCGTCGGTTCGGGGATGGGGATTAAGTTGCATTATAGTCAAATTTATAAAGAATGAGTTGAAGCAGGGTGTAGAAGCCATTTCCAGAGTTAAGTGTAATTGGGGACACCAAATTGTTCCAGTAGGTGTCACCATTCTGTTTTGGGTCACCAAACTGTAAATAGGAACTTTCACTCAGGTGACAGGCCAATGTTTACAAGACTATAATTATCAAAACTATTCGCAAACTAACTATGTAGGCTACAAACTAACTATTTACAAAACTATTTAACAAATTTACCACGAGAGGGAGGGGGTTGTGGCCACATTTACCACTGGTACAGGGTTGTGGCATGAGGCGAAGCCGAGTGCTATAAACCCTGTACCAGTGGTAAATGTGGCCACAAACCCCGACCTCGAGTGGTAAATTTGTTTTCTACAAAAGCTACCAAATAATATAAAAAATACACAATTGTAACATCCAATTCATTATTTACAATCATTACTGGTTTCAGAATACATTTATCCTTCCGCCACAGAATATAGTTCCATACACAAGATCAATGATTGCACTAAACATTTAGTTGCCTTTGAGCCAAAAAACAACTAACCTATTCCTTAACGGGATTCACAGTTATTGATACATTGCCTGTAAAAGTACAGTTATTTAAACAGTTATCTAAAGCAGCCCGTTTTGGTGGTGGTGTGTTGATATCTGGTGACGGCAGAGGGCGTTTGTTTGTTTGACAGTCCCAGGTTCGGGGTCCGGGCGCTAGTCCGACCTCCCGCTAGTCCGACCTCCCGCTAGTCCGAACTCGTGACAACTCAAGTTCAGCCAGTTCTCTCTCCCCAATTTCACCATGTCATTCTTTGTTCACTTCACCTTCATCTTCATCTAACCACTGCTCAAAACTCAATCCACCCAGTAAATCAAACGTTACTACGAAATCGGATATTTCCTTGTGTTAGAGATCGGCCATTTCCTTGTTAGAGATTTGCAGACTGACAGGCTAACAGTGGGCGGAGTCAGCACAGGGAGCGGAGTCAGCATCAGGGAGCGGAGTGATACTGCGGTTGGAGCCGAACTGTAGATTGTTGGCCTATTTACCACTGTTGCTAGCCAATCAGAATCCAGTATTCACTCATGCTGTTGTAGAATGCTATATTTCCAAGACTTTTAGTCTCATTCAAACTCAAAATGAAAAGTGACAAAGAAAATAACTTTGAAAGCAGATTGACTTACCCTAAAAATAAATAAAAATCCTTCATCCAGTTTAAAATAATCAACTTCATAGCATTTATTTTCATTGGATGAGCTTATTTCTCAAATCAAATTAAAGACTAATCCAGTGAGATAAGAAACTATACTTGCCATTTAGCCTTCAAAACTATTATATTTACTCTGCCCAATTAAAAAACATAGCTCTTTGGTGTGATGATAAGTATGTGGCAAGATGGAAAGAGA
>NC_139633.1:37173101-37215601 GCF_964638095.1 Poromitra crassiceps | reverse complement strand
CCCAGGTTGACAGTCTGCTGCAGGATGTGCAGAAGAGTCGGTGTGGAGCCACTGAAGAGGCGTTTCACAGGTAAACAGACAGACAGGCAGACAGACAGACAGACAGACAGACAGACAGACAGGCAGACAGACAGACAGACAGACAGACAGGCAGACAGACAGACAGACAGACAGACAGACAGACAATGTGTCCAGTTAACAAACAGAACATGTGATGTCCATGACAATGTGTCCACTTAACAAACAGGTGTCGAGAATTGCAGACCTCGGCTCAGAAGATGATGGGAACACTGAAGAAGCTGACCAAGGTTAGTGCCATACTGTCATACTTTTAGATTACACTTAAAGGACGTCACCAGAGAAAAAAACGCCGATTTATTTGCACATGATCTCAAACATATCTGAAAACTGAATCAAAATCAACTCTCAGTAACTGTCAAACTAAATGAATTCAAATCAACTCTCAATAACTGTCAAACTAAATGAATGCAAATCAACTCTCAATAACTGTCAAACTAAATGAACGCCTGCAAATTGTTTACAGTTTTGGGATATGTGTGAGATCATGTGCAAAACAAATCAGTGTTGTTCTCCTTTTTTCTAAGATTATTTTTGGGGGTATTTTGTCTTGATCAGATAGGACAGTAGGCAGACAGGAAAGGTGGGGAGAGAGAGAGGATGACATGTGGCAAACGACCACGGGTTGGATTTGAACCCGGGTCAGACACGTGAAGAACAGCCTTTGTGGTGCGCGTTCTACCAGGTGAGCCACCAGGACGCCCAGAAGTTCTCCTTGAAGCCTAAATAAGCTGTAAAGAGTTCAGCAGTAGAATGAGCCTCAAGTTCTGCATCACAAAAATGACAAACAACTAATATGACCTGTTTTCTTTGGTCTTTTCCAGACAGTTTGATGTAACCCTACTATATTGTGTTGTGTCTGATCAAAGCTGACTCTTAACACTTTCAGTGCCACGGCCCTTGGGCAAAAGGTTGCTTGCTGTGCCACATAGGCCGCAATGCATTTTAAAACAGTCATATAATTTCTTTAATAATTACTATGTAAACACTGAACACGCACAAATAACGATGAGACTCTCTTCTATCACCTGCAAAAAAAAGTTTATTGATCCCATTTTCCGTTCTTTAGTTATGAGCCGGAGAAGATAGCTTGATCGAACGAAAAACAGAGCTTTTTTTCTACGAGCTGAGATAATGAGCCTTTTGTGAAATTAAACATTTCAAGCACATCTCTGACTCTGAAGCTAATTTTCTGATGTAGTCACACCTCAAAAATAATTTCCTTCAATAAAACAGTGAAGGCAAGGGAATTTTGTTTGGAAGAATAATATTTTTAGCTGAAACCAGCAGCGCTGGCGCCTGCATGCGCTGCTGGTTGCAGCTTCTTGCTGATCTTTTGCTGCTGGTGGGCATCGGATATTCTGGCTTGCGTTTGCCAACCCTGTCCTGCTGTCTGGGTCTGTGTTGTGTACTTGGCTCTGCGTGCCCACCTCCCCCCCTCCTCCCCCCCCCCCCCCCCCCCGTTGTGGGAGTGTCTCTCTGCTCTGCTGTTTTCTCGTTTTCTCTGCCTGTGCTCAGCACTGAAAAAGTCAGCTAGATCCTGCTTTTTTACAGCCGCGTGTACCAGCTCCCATGCTTCGAGTTGAGAATAATAACAAATCCACGGCTGATCATGTGTTGCAGCGGACACGGAGGCTGTTGCAGCGGACATCGAGGTGCTCAATTGTGATAGCAGATTGGCTGCTGCAGGGGCACAGCTAAACGTTGCTTCAATGAAGCCGCTGCATACGGACGGATGCGATGCGATTTCCTTCCCCCCAATGACTTCTTCTGTGTGTTTCACTCCACGTTCTCTCATCTGGAGAGCGCTGTCGCCACCTAAGGGTTCTGTAAAATAGGTTAGACACATTCAATACCTCTGAATATTGTAAGAGGCGATGTAAGAGGCATAGATCGACACCCCCCCGTCAAAAAAAAAAAATCGAGTTATGACGCCATTTGGCGTCGCTGGCACTGTACGGTAAATTTCTAATGACGCCATATGGCGTCGCTGGCACTGAATGTGTTAACCTAAACTGAAACAATAACCTGCTGTCTGTGTTGCCGTCAGGCCGATGAGCCGGCTCCGGTGGGGAACTACGAGCAGAGGAAGCAGGAGGAGGAGAGACGACTGCAGGGCCTCATGGAGCATCTCCACAGCCTCTCTCTGGAGCTTTCACCTCCAGGACCCAGCGCTGCTGCACGGTAGGGGTGGGCCATATGGCCCTGAAATAATATCACCATATTTCAGGCTATTTCTGCCATAACCATATTCTTGACGATATGACAAAATATGTTATTATTAGTTTCAAGAACATGCAACAAAATAAGTGTGTTGTATTCAGCTTATGTTCAGACGCGGGAGTGGGCCAAATTATTCCGGGTTGTTTTAACACTTCCGGTGGTCACGGCGCGAAATATAAAAGAACGTCAAATAAGAGAGTTGTTCTTGTAGCGGACAGTGCAGGGGGTAAAACAAAGAACGTAGCCTACTACTTTGAGCTCGGTACACAGCAAGCAAGTGGAGTATCCACTGTTAGCCAGGTCAGATAACGTTATCATCGACAATGACGAGCACTTTCTTGTAAAACATACCTGGACTCCAACAAAGAAAGCTTCAGATGGTTTTCTCTCCTCCGAGTGCAGCTCGAGCCACTTACATCTATAAGACCTGCAGATGTTAACGTAATTCCCTGGAATGCGAGAATTAACGAGCCAGTTACATGGCATTGCATTCTTAGACATTGCCGTTTGCTTTTATTTGGTATGTTACATACAATTGGCTAAATTATTAGTTAATTCAGAGTTAGATGCTATTGGAGCAGCCAGCCTTTTTCTTTTTTTGCCAGAAGTCGTCACACGACCACACAACCGGGTCAAATGGGCGTGGCTACATAAGGTGAATATGTCAGCAGAAACGTAACGTAACAGTTTGCCTTCAAATGTTCAAATATGCTTTAAGTATTACCATGGTTTGTTGAAGGAGGAGTTTCACCGGCAGGACGTAGCGCTTGGGAGGATTACGTTATCCTCCTCCTGGAATAGGCTCCCCGAACCGACCAGAGGAGGCACTAGTGCAGCGACCAGGACTCATATCCTGAATCCGGCTTCCCACCCGCAGACACGGCCAATTGTGCCTGTATGAATGAATGAATGAATGAATGAATGAATGAATGAAAATTTTATTTACGTGTCAGGACAATTTACATGACCCATCCCACATGGGATTATCAGACACATCAACATACAGTTATTTCCATATCTATTACGGTGCATGAACAATACAAAACCGTACAAACACACACACAGCACACGCGGCATCAGCAGCAAAACACAGATTTAACTACAATGTATATTAAGTAAAATATATGAATTATCTATCATATGTCATCTTTTTCCTCCTATCCCACGCATGAGAGATATATTCGGAAAAAGCAAAGATGTTGTCAAAGAGAAATTCAAGTATGGCACCTTCTTCAAAATCTAACAGGTTTAACTCAGGGGAGTGAACTTTTTTAAATAGTATCTCTCGTAAGTCATGATACAAAGGGCAATACAAAATAATGTATGTACGCCCGACAAACTGGAGGTAACACAGGGGCTCGAACCTGCGACCCTTGTGTTGCTATACGAGGAATCTACCGGTGTACTAGCCGGACGCTCGTCTGGTTAATTAACATTGCAAAGTCGTGTTAAGACGGTGTGGCTCTTTTTCCACATGCTTTGTTTTGATCCACAGTCACACCTCCAAGGAAGACAGCGAGGAAGATGACGACGATGATGACGATGACAGTGACGATGACGACGGTGACGTCAATGATGAAGATGAGAAGAGAGCAGTGAAGCCGCCTTCTCAGTCTGACCCTCGTATCTACACCGCACTCAGCGACTTCAGAGGAGAACAGGAAGGAGATCTTTCTGTTCAGGTGAGTTACTTCCTGTTTCCAGAGATCTCCCCTGCGAGGGCAGCATTCGGCCCACAAGGCATCGTGATGGTTCATCATTTCCTGCACATGGAGCAACATGGCAGAAGAAGCGATAAATAAATGATCACATTCATACAAACAATATTAGGATTTAGTCTTCAATGACATGAACTCATCGGTAACATCTAATAATCATCTACAGAGTATTTGTCACATTTCAACCGCTTATTAGTTGTAGTTCACATTCAACAATTCAACTGTTCAACAGATTTAGAGTTCTCACCGGGCCTGAAAATTCAAACCCCACCCGACCCGACCAGAGTAAGTTGAAGCCCGAGCCCGTCGTGCTGAGTCGGGTCCCGTCGGGCTGAAACTCTAAGCAGATTATCTATAGAGTCTATGTGACAATTGATGAACATACATGTTACACTAGGTTCAGGTGTGTGGAACAGGAAGAAACAGAATCTGTTTGTTAAATGTAAACTAATAAGCTTTTCATACAACATCTACAGACAAAGACAAACAGTTGAATTGTTGAATCTCAACTAGGGCTGCACAATTAATCGTATTTTCATCGTCATCGCAATATGAACATGCGCAATAAACACATCGCAAAGACTGCCTGAAACGCAATGAATAACAAAAGTGGTTTTATTTACACGCGTCATGCATTCCCACTCAGCATCGGATCATTTTGTCTTGTGTTGTAAATCCAGCGTACACCTTTCCCTTGCAACAGTGCGCTCCGCCCCTCTGCCAAAGCCCAAACACGCTGTGTGTAGTTTCAGCTAGAGTCAGTGTGTATTTCATTTCTTTATTCAGTGGGCATAGGCTATGTTTGGGGTCTATATTAGCATTATTAAAGCAGAAAGACATAGGAACTGTATAGCTAATATGCATGCTTTAATATCTGTTTATTTATCGCAAGTCGTATCGTCATCGCTATATTGAACAATGTTATCGCACATCGCAGATTTTCCTCATATCGTGCAGGCCCAATCTCAACTAATAAACTGTTATATACTCTGTAGACTCTGTGTAGGTGGACTATCCAAATAAAGTGTTACCATCTCGCTAATCTTTTACTACTAAGGCCCCTTTCACTATTTCTATAAAATGGCTTCTTATAACCAGGTCTAATTTTCCATCTTCTCGAATAATCATGAAAAAGAGGTTTTCTGTAAAAAATAAATAAAAGAGACAAAAAGGCACTCTTCAATGTGTTTGCATGACTGCAAAATAAATTGCTTATTTGTTAAGCGGAACTCATGGTCGGGTGTCAAGCTGTCACGCTGCAGCTGGCGAACCTGCCGGCGTGCAGCTCCCCGAAAATGTAATATAATATAATGTAATGTAATGTAATGTAATGTAATGTAATGTAATGTAATGTAATGTAATATAATGTAATGTGATATAATATGATTATAATATAATATAATATAATATGATATGATATGATATGATATGATATAATATGATATAATATGATATAATATAATATAAAATAATATAATATGATATAATATGATATAATATAATATAATATGATATAATATGATATAATATAATATATTATAATATAATATAATATAATATAATATAATATAATATAATATGATATAATATGATATAATATGATATAATATAATATAATATAATAATATAATATAATATAATATAATGTAATGTAATGTCGATGGGGAGATAACAGGAGCGAGTGAAAGCTATGACCAAGTATATGCACTACATTCTCTCCTTGGGCTAACTTCTACTCATTGAAATCCTAGTGAATTCACACCATTGACTCATTTTGCTGGGGACTCCCCTGGACCCCCTCATCAAGCTGACATTGGAGCATGTATGTCTAGCTGCCGCCGTGCTGTCCTAAAGTTTCTCACTTGATCAATTGAACGGAGGACATTTTCTTTCATCCTGGCCTTTTTATTTGGTCTTAAAAATGTTGTCCATCATCTTGACTTCAACCAGCAGAGGGCGCTCATGCCCTTCAAACAGTGTTTCCACAGTTCTAGTCCTAGTATAATCATTCTGAAATCTAGGCTGATACAGAGTGAGTGAGCTAAAGAGAGAGTGGTGCCAACTGATGTCCAAAATGATAGACACGTGACTCACATAGCTATTAGTGTGTGTGGGGGAACAGTTCCAGGAAGTACGCTTGAATGCATCAAATAAAGCTGATAATATACAATTTGATTCTTTAAACGTCTTTAAACCCTTTCAAAGTACCTCACAAACGGCCCATTCTGCTGCAACTCTACACTGCTGCTTAACACTTTGAGTGCCACGGCCCTTGGGCAAAAGGTGCTGTACTGTGCCACATAGGCCGCAATGCATTTTAAAACAGTCATATAATTTCTTTAATAATTACTATGTAAACACTGAACATGCACAAATAACGATGAGACTCTCTTCTATCACATGCAAAAAAAAGTTTATTGATCCCATTTTCCGTTCTTTAGTTATGAGCCGGAGAAGATAGCTTGATTAGACCAAAAACAGCCCTTTTTTTCTACGAGCTGAGATAATGACCCTTTTGTGAAAGGAAGCATTTCAAGCACATCATTGACTCATTGCTAATATTTTCTGATGTAATGCTGCAGCTGCCTGGGTCTGTTGTATGCTGTAGTGTCCTGCGTGCCCCACCTCCCCCCCTCCTCCTCTCCCCCCCCCCCCCCCCGTTGTGGGAGGAGTGTCTCTCTGCTCTGCTCGGCTCTGCTGTTTGCTCTGCGTGTGCTCAGCACTGAAAAAGTCCGCTAGATCCAGCTTTTTTACAGCCGCGTGTACCAGCTCCCATGCTTCCAGTTGAGAATAATAACAAATCCACGGCTGATCATGCGAATGGGCTGTTGCAGCAGACACGAGGTGCTCAATTGTGACAGCAGATTGGCTGCTGCAGGGGCACAGCTACGTTATGCTTCAATGAAGCAGCTGCATACGGACGGATGCGATGCGATTTCCTTTTCCACAATGACTTCTTCTGTGTGTTTAACTACCGGGTATACTTTCTCTCATCTGGAGTGCGCTGTCGCCACCTAAGGGTTCTGTAAAATAGGTTAGACACATTCAATAGCTCTCATATTGTAAGAGGCGATGTAAGAAGCTGAGATCGACACCCCCCCGTCAAAAAAACAATTTCGAGTTATTGACGCCATTTGGCGTCGCTGGCACTCTACGGTAAATTTCTAATGACGCCATATGGCGTCGCTGGCACTCAATGTGTTAATACAGAAACTTACTTCCAGGAACTATGGCGAGGTCAAACAAATACAACAAATCAACTGGTCCATTGGAGTGAATGGAGATGACACAACTCTTATATCTCTATGGCTCTGGGCTGATAGGACTCACGCAAGGCAACTGCACACCTTTATCTTCAGCCACTGTTTGGTGTGTGGTGAAGATCAACCCCTAGACCAGTGGTCCCCAACCTTGGGGTCGCGACCCCAATTGATGATGTCACTGATGATGATACTTATGATATTACCAATGTAGTGAAATTCTGGGGTCCCTAGATTTTTGTGACGTCAATGTGGCATCACAAATCAAAAAAGGTTGGTAATCCATTTATACAAGTCAGATATTAATTCTGAAAGCTTTCCTGTCCATCAAACAGGCTGATGGAATTTCTCAATGTAACAAGGTTCATAAATAAGCAGGAGAAATGCAGAAAGTTAAGTGATTGGAATAGAACAGTTGTGCATTCTGCAAGTCAAAGGAGCAACTTTGTATAAATGATGAAATGCAAAATATTCCACATCTAATCCTTAGGGCCCGGACACACCATACGCCGAAGCTATGCTGAAGCAATGCTGAAGCTACGCAGCATGGAGGCAGTTTCATTTCAGCGTCCTTGTGAAGAGGCGAGACCGATCACACCAGCACGCGGGCTGCAGCGATAGTTTCAGCTTCTGTTCTATTTTTCAAGCGCGCTGCACCCGAGCTGCCAGGCACGAAGTCAATGCAAGTTGTGAGCAGGGGGAGGGCAGCGCCGAGCGAAGCGTTGAGGAAAAGAGAATGCTTCTGGTGTGAATGGCAAGGCTCCTGCTTGAAGCTTCAGTGAAGTGCTGCTTCCCGGGGCTTAAAATTTGGCGCAGGATTGCGAGAATCGCGCATATTTTTGTCAATTCCTGCAGATTTGTAAGTTATAATGCGGGAGAAGTCACACAAACTGGTTTGTTGCCCTGTGTTTCAGAGGGGCACGGTGCTGAGGATCATCAGGAAGACGGCAGATGGATGGTGGCTGGCGCAGGACACTAAAGGCAACAGAGGAGTCGTCCCTAAAACCTACCTGAAGGTACACAACCAGTCAACCAGCCATTTTGTGTCTCAAGATGACACTGATGACACCAGTTTATTTCATTGATTTTCACTCCTCCAGCTGTCACTGCCCTCTTCTCCACTGCCCAGTCACTTATAGTCATACTAATACACTGCCCAGTCACTTCTAGTCATACTATTACACTGCCCAGTCACTTATAGTCATACTATTACACTGCCCAGTCACTTCTAGTCATACGATTACACTGCCCAGTCACTTCTAGTCATACTATTACACTGCCCAGTCACTTCTAGTCATACTATTACACTGCCCAGTCACTTCTAGTCATACTATTACACTGCCCAGTCACTTCTAGTCATACTATTACACTGCCCAGTCACTTATAGTCATACTATTACACTGCCCAGTCACTTATAGCAGTGTTTCCCACAGGATTTTGAGAATTTGTGGTGGGGGACCGCAGACCCCCTAGGGGGTCTAAACATTTTAAAGTAAAATGCATGAATTTGGTGTACTTTGAGAAAGCTTAAGAGCAAAATTAAAAGGCTAGATCTATGAAGAACATGTCATCATTACTGTGCTGTGGGTTTACAATGACAAACTAAATTTCTCCCTATAGGTCAGGGATACTCAACTTGCTTTGCCACTTTCGTGAAATGATAGAAGGCGAGGGGCCAGTTAACTCATTCACCGCCAAAGACGTCTTTGACGTGTTATCAGGAATAGCCATCCACGCCAAAGACGTGTTTGACGTGTTTCTGTTTTTATTAGTGCAGTGCGTAGTTCAAAGACTTCCCCAGCCTGTGACATGTTATCAGGTCCCTACCCTCAAAGCCAAGCCGACAACACGCGATCAAACACATACCGCAGCTGTTGTTTTGAAATGAGCAGGAGGAAAAACAGAAAACAGAGAAACGCGCTTCCTTGTTGCAGAGAGGAGAAACGCCATTGAAACGCCCCTCGGCGCGCTGCACGAGCTGGTCGGCTTGCTGCAGGGCAGCGGACATCGATCAGTTGTTCGCGGTAGTCAAACCCGTGACCAACATGATCGATCCTGGTCCCTGGACCCCGTTCCTGTGTGCCACCCCGAAAGAGACGAGACGGAGTCACAACTTTGTGAGCAGGAGGAGAACAGCAGCCTCGCCACAGAAATTGCTTTCACACAGAGCCAAGCAGCACGGCCACTTTCCTGTCGAGGGCGAGGAAGACTGGACTCCAATGCGACAGGACCCGGATGATCTCGCGGTAAGGAGTGTGTGTGTGTGTGTGTGTGTGTGTGTGTGTGTGAGAGAGACTACACTGATCTCTGCATTCTATGATCGTATAGTTTACTGAGACACTAGTACACGACTACACTGTCTCTGTACTAAATGTGATTATATAGTTTACTGAGGATATGTTGCTTTTATTTCAGATGAGGAGCCGATTGTGAGCCCACATCTCAGAATGAGGTCAGGACGGTCAGGACGGTCATTTAGGTCTGCTAAATGACGAAATGTAATGTAATGTAAAGAGACACACATGGGCCCCGTGCACACACACACACATTCACACTCACTCACACTGAGTAAACTGTATTGTTGAATGTAAAAAAAGCACTTCATGTATATATATATATATATATATATATATATATATATATTTTTTTTTTGTCATTTGTGTCATAACGAATAATATTTACATGTCTGATGTCAATACAGTTCAAAATAAAAGAATTGAGAGCGAGTTCTGCCTGAGATTGTGTCTTTTACAAAAATGGCCTTTTCTGCTGTTTCTCTTCTCAGAGAGACCTTTTTGGTGAAAACAGGGTGTATATAAATGGCTATAAGTAAGAGTACAGAACATGCTAAAAGCTCACTTTTTTTTTCTGGTGAACCCAGAGACGTACATCTTCATTTTGAGGTATTGCAAATCACTTTGGTGCTAATAGATAATTTACTGTGGGTCTTGAAAGATGACCAACAATTATGAAAATCTTTGGCCTGTGCTAAATATTGGCAGTCCTAAACTGGCCATGAATGAGTTAACACGTTCACTGCGTTCACACGATTTTTTTTGACGGTGGGACGTGGATCAACGCTCCCCACGTCTCCTATAAAAATATTGGAGTCAGCGAACGTGTACAACCCATTCCACGGACCCACTAAGTGGCGACAGTGCTCTCCACACTAGGAAAAGCAGAGCCAAAACTGTAGGGTAACGCGCGAGGAAACCATTCTCTACTGTAAAATGGATTGGCGAAAACGCTTTCACTTTCGCGCATTATCGCGCTGGGAGCTGGCGGTGGGGGATTCCAAAAATAGACTGGGTGGAAAACACAGTTTGAAACACGCAGCATAAAGCCTAGAATCGCACAAAGCTTCATCAAAGCTCTCAAACCCAAGAAACAAGTGAGCCCTATCCACACTCGCTGCCAGGGAGGGAGGCTGCTCAAACTCGCAGCAGCAGCAGCAGAACACTCGCTTGTGACAAACGCAGGCTGAAAGCCACCAGACACGCCCACGGAGGGAGGAGTTTGAAGGAGAGGGCGTTCAGAACTATATTGTTTAGATGTCTGATCTCTCACTGATGCCAAAAATAAATGGTTAAAGTGACTGTTCTGCCTGTTTGATTGAATTTCACAAAACTGCGATTATCTCAGCTTTCACTCTCAGACGCTGAAACCATGCTGTACTCAACGGCTAATATCTACATAACTACTAACTCTACAAACTAACTCTTTTAGACAGAGAAAGCACACATTCTATTAGTACTTTTGTGAACTTTGTGTTCACAAACTCCAAGCAGAAAATAATCCTCGGCTCTTGTAAAATGAGCCAGAATCCTCAAAAAAACCCTCTGGCAGAACCTACCTACAGTAAAAAAAAAAAGGCTGGCAGTGAATGTGTTAATAAACAAACAATATACATTTTTCTGTAGCGGATTGTAGGTTTTTGGGGTGTCAGCCGGAGTTTAGGCTGACAGTGTTGTGCACACCGGATAGTTAGTTAGGTTAAGTTAGTTGGGTTAAAGGAACACTCTGCCCATTTTCAACCAGCTTTGTATCATTAGAACACCAGTAGTATATCAGAAAACTGTAAACTGTTTTGAAGTCTGTCATTTAATTTGACAGTTATTGAGTGTTAAAGTGTGGACCAGTGACATCACTGGTCCACACTAACTCAAATTAATAACTCATTAACTCAAATCAACTCTCAATAACTGTCAAACTATTCATCATTCATCTAGTTTGACAGTTATTGAGAGTTGATTTGAGTTAATGAGTTATTAATTTGAAAATATAGAAAATATAGAAATATAGAATAGAATGCTTTAGGGTAGAATGGGTGCCATGCTTTAGAATAGTGGGGGAGGAGTGGTAAGCACTATCGCCTCACAGCTCGAAGGTTGTGGGTTCGATTCCCACCTGGGGACGAGGTGAACGCTGAAGGAATGCGTGCCCGTCCGCATGTCCTCGAGTGCCCACCGCCCGGGTGGGGTCGGCAAAAGGGCCTTTCTGTGTGGAGTTTGCATGTTCTCCCCGTGCCTCCCGGGGGTTTCCTTCATATAGGAACCCCCTTCACAAAAACATGCAATATCCTGGTTGCTAATGTGGTTCCTCCTCTGGTCGTTAAGGGCGCCTGTTTAGAGGGAGGGGAACTGGTTGGAATAGCGTGAACCTCCCACGTGCTATGTCCTACCGGTGAAGCTTCCTCTGTCAGGTGAAAAGAAGCGGCTGACTGACTGCCCATGTCTCGGAGGAAGCATGGAGCCAGTCTCGGCTCTCCCCAGATCGGCAGAGGATGGAGTAGCAACCAGGATTGAGAGATCAAATGAGCACTAATGGGGGATAAAATGGGATAAAAAATCGGGGGGGGGGGGGGGGGGGGGGTAGAATAGTGGGGGAGGAGAGATCAGGAAAGGGAGGAGGTGGGGAGGGAGAGCAGGGAGAATGTGAGAGAGGAGAGAGCAGGATGGTGATGAGGTGGGGAGGGAATGGGAAATGTTGGGGAGGAGAGGAGGTGGGGAAGGAGCAGGGGAAGGGGGAAAGAGAAAGAGCACGGGTGGCATGCTTTAGAATAGAATGGATGCCCCATACTGTTTACAGTTGAATGTGGGCTGAGAACACATGATTTGGCCTCCATACTGTTTACAGTTGAATGTGGGCTGAGAACACATGATTTGGCCTCCATACTGTTTACAGTTGAATGTGGGCTGAGAACACATTATTTGGCCTCCATACTGTTTACAGTTGAATGTGGGCTGAGAACACATTATTTGGCCCCCATATTGTTTACAGTTGAATGTGGGCTGAGAACACATGATTTGGCCTCCATACTGTTTACAGTTGAATGTGGGCTGAGAACACATGATTTGGCCCCCATACTGTTTACAGTTGAATGTGGGCTGAGAACACATTATTTGGCCTCCATACTGTTTACAGTTGAATGTGGGCTGAGAACACATTATCTGGCCTCCATACTGTTTACAGTTGAATGTGGGCTGAGAACACATTATCTGGCCTCCATACTGTTTACAGTTGAATGTGGGCTGAGAACACATTATTTGGCCTCCATACTGTTTACAGTTGAATGTGGGCTGAGAACACATTATCTGGCCTCCATACTGTTTACAGTTGAATGTGGGCTGAGAACACATTATTTGGCCCCCATACTGTTTACAGTTGAATGTGGGCTGAGAACACATTATCTGGCCTCCATACTGTTTACAGTTGAATGTGGGCTGAGAACACATTATTTGGCCTCCATACTGTTTACAGTTGAATGTGGGCTGAGAACATTTTTGAGATTTTCAAGTGGGCCATGAGTGGGGAAAGGTTGTGAACCGCTGGCTTAGATGATTAAAACCGCTCACTGTACCAAAACATTTCAGAGTGGTTCTGGTGTCAACAATGATGAAGATGAAGATGATGATGATGATAAT
This sequence comes from Poromitra crassiceps, assembly GCF_964638095.1. NCBI lineage: Eukaryota > Metazoa > Chordata > Actinopteri > Beryciformes > Melamphaidae > Poromitra > Poromitra crassiceps. The sequence goes on along the minus strand of NC_139633.1, from coordinate 37,202,398 downwards.
GATGATGAGGAGTCAGACGAGGAAGAGGAGGAGCAGGATGGTGAAGACATGGCTGAGGACCAAGACAAACGGAGGTGAGGTTCTCCGTTTTAAAAACTGGAATCTGCTGAGATTTGGTTTGACTGTGTTGTTTCCAGAGGTTCTTAGACCAGTTTTGTCCTTCAGATTATTCTGAGTGATGCGGTCAAATGAAAGGATCCCAGGACTATATTAGTTATAAAAAATACAGCACCAACACGAGGGTCGCAGGTTCACGCCCTGTGTTGCCTTGGTCGGATGTCCATACATGCACAATTGGCCGTGTATGCGGGTGGGAAGCCGGATAAGGGTACGTGTCCTGGTTGCTGCACTAGCGCCTCCTTTGGTCATTGGGGTGGAATTAGGGGTGGGCAATATGGCAAAAATATCATATCACGATTTATTCAGGCAGGATCACGATCCACGATCTTATCACAATTCTTTTTCATATTGGTTTTTAAGACTATTTTGCAAGTTACTGAACAGTACAAGTACAACCAAACTAATTTCAGGGTTCGTACGGCCATGAGAAACCTAGACAACTCATGGAAATTTAAAATACAATTTGTTTTATAAATATTTTCATGTCGTTCATTTACGCTGAGTTTCCAATAATTCATGTGCTAAAAAATAATGTTCACAAGCATGCAAACACTCTATCTATCTATCTCTTGGTTCACTGTTATTTTGGGTTGGGCGATGGGACGAATATATTGGCTATCTGCGATTGAGTTGCGTGATTGTCATTTGTCAATTGTCAATTTGCTAATTTAATGGAGAGAGAGAGAGACTAACAGACAGAGAGAGACTGACGGACAGAGCAGAGACATGTGGCTCAGCACACACACACACACACACACACACACACACACACACACACACACACACACACACACACACACACACACACACACACACACACACACACACACACAGCGTTGAGCAGTGAGAGAGAGGCAGGGGGGAAGGAAAGAGAAGGTGGAGCAGAAACGCGCTCTCCTGAGAATACGAGGCAGCAGGATGAGGGCAGATTAGGAGCAATGCGTCCTCGCATTTAAAATAACTGACAAATTCCGACTGAAGCAAATGAAACTCAAACTATCACAAAGAGCAGCCGAGATTCAGACACTTTTTGCGCGATGAGTTCCGCTCTATCTGCCTGTTTGTCTCTCTGCCAGTGCCCGCATGTCTGTTTAGTGTGCGTGTGTGTGTGGCATGTCATTTTTAACGCTGTTCATAACCAGCAGAGCGTGTGTTTACTTAGGCTATCGTCCGGCTCCGTCCCCAAATTAATTTTCACCGTCCCTGACGCTATTTTTAACGTCCCCGGGATGACGGGAGGTTCTTCGTGTCAAGGCAAGCCCTGGTTAAGTGTGTGTGTGTGTGTGTGTGTGTCTCTCTCAAACTAACTGCCCCTCCGTGTTGTCGTCCTGCTTTGCAAAGTGAAAAGGGGGAGGGGAGGAAAACTTTGGAAGCATCTTTCAGACATAGAAATGCAACAGATAGAATGTGCACTGCATGTAGTGCGATTCTAACGATCTGTCTGGAAAGGCAGATCGTGGAGCCATTCTGATCGTGAACGATCTAAGATCTTCATATCGCCCACCCCTAATACACATAAGAAACACACAGGATCTACTGTCGTGCCCCGTGTTGCCTTGGTCGGATGTCCATACATGCACAATTGGCCGTGTCTGCGGGTGGGAAGCCGGATATGGGTACGTGTCCTGGTTGCTGCACTAGCGCCTCCTTTGGTCGTTGGGGTGGAATAGCATGATCCCTCCATTTGCTACATCCTGCCGGTGAAACACCTCGCTGTCCGGTGTAAAGAAGCAGCTAGCGACTGCACATGTATCAGAGGAAGCATGTACTAGTCTACAACTTGCCCCAGGTCAGCAGAGGAGGTGCATCAACGACGGGGACAGCTTAGACAGGTGGAATTGGCCGAGTACAACTGGGGAGAAAACTGGGAGGAAACAAAAAGTGATCAAAATACGGAATTAATTTAGATTGAAATTGATGATGATGTTGTTTTAATGATGCTTTCTCTGAATAATGTCAGTGCTTCCATTCCTCTCTGCTCTCTAACAGCACTGCTTCCCATTCCAACTGGTCTACTGTCAGGAAGGCTCTGACTGAGGTGAGACGCTCTCCACGCACCAAGTGTTCTGCACTGCATTGAGAATTCTTATTGTTTTCACTGTGTGTGTGTGTGTGTGTGTGTGTGTGTGATTGTGATGGACAGATTGATACGACTGATGTGCTCTCTGCCATGGGTGCGATCCCTTCAGGATTCAGACCATCAACTCTTAATAAACTGCTGGAGGAGGAAGGTTAGTACACACACACACACACACACACACACACACACACACACACACACACACACACACACACACACACACACACACACACACACACACACACACACACACACACACACACACACTTCAAGGAGGACTAACCCCTAAAACAAATTTTTTTCAGCTTTCAACTGTATTATGGCTTTTGAGGTGGTGTGTGAAGGAAAAATCTCTACATTTGAGACTAAACTGTTAGAATTCTACCTGGTACACTGTGTCATTTTCAGGCAGTGAGAGTGCCCTCTAGGGGTTCAAACCTCCTTTTTTTGGGGCCTCCAAAATCGGCGATTTGATTCAGCGTTACGTCACGGTGAACCCCCCCTTTCCAGATACATCCATCTGCATCTCGCCCCGCCCACCGTGTACGTTCTCCCGCCGGAAGTGTACGTGTATACAGACCACAGACCTACTCCTTAAAAAAATAAAAGACTTGATATTTTTCTTTTCAAATCGGCGTAGGTATTATGATATTCTATGCTTGTGTGCATTAGTGTCTTTAGGATGATTGAATGTTTGCATGATTCATGCCCGATGTTGACAGACAATTCCCCCCAACATTGATCACATTCCCGGGGTTGATCTGGCTAGTTAATCGGCTAGCTATGCTACTAGCTAACGTTAGCTAGCAACTCGTCCATCCTGTTCCTACCCACGCTAGTATTTTTTTTTAACCTTTATTTATACAGGGGGAGTCTCACTGAGAGCAATGCTCTCTTTTTCAGGAGTGCCCTGTTCACATTCACACACACATTCATACCTGGAAGCTGACCAGTACAACCAGAGTCTATCCTGCCGGTCCCGGGGATTGAACCGACGACCTTCCGGTCACAAGCTCGCTTCTCTAACCATTGGGCCACCACTGCCCGCCACTGCCCGTATGAGCTCCACGGTCGGCCTCTGAGACCCAGGACAGCCCCCTCACGCCATCCACCTTCCATGAATCTGCCCAACTGCTTACCCACTATTAGCACCCCTCCCCAGGCTACGCACAGACCCCCGCCCCGCCAGGACCTTGTCCTCCAGGGACCTACGTTACCCACTGGCTGGACCTTGCTGGCCCAGTGGCCCACACTTAAGCACCGCTCCCGGGGTACAGACAGCCAGCCGTCCCCCGGGAGCTATCAAACGTTAGCTTGCGTGCTAACATCAGTGTTTGGCCGCTGCAGTGCTCGCCTGCCTCGCTCGCACTGACTGCTTTTATTTTTGAAGGAGTAGGTCTAGAAAGTATCCGGTCTGTACGCGTACAGACCGGAAGTGTACGTATACAGACTGGAAGTGTACACATACAGACTAGAAGTTAGGGGTGTCACGGTACATGTATTCGTCCCGTGAGTTTACGGTACATGCCTCACGGTACGTCGTTTCACGGTATGTGAAACGACACGACGAATACGTCAAATCCAGAAGCACCTAAACGCTGTTTGAACGGCATTGAATTGAATTGAATTAAACGCCACAGAAGAAGACACACCAAAACAACACAAGGGCCATAGAAATCCGCGTTCACAGAATGGGACGTTTTGTGGCGATAAGCTGTTTTGCAAATTCTGTCAACATCAAGCCAACGAGGTAAGCTTGCCAATGTAACGTTACGTAGCCGCGACAAAGTCCTTTATAGCTGCGCGTTGCGGCTAAACGTTACATAACACTGACAAAGCTGTTAACTTGTAAACAAGCAACTTACATCGCGTGGGATGAGTGATGCGGTCAAGCAGACTCAACCAGACATCTGCGGATGCAGACAAGCAAGGAAGAGCGACTCCTTGTCATGTTCCAATAATCCATTAGATGACCGAACGTAATCATATTATGCTAAACAAAACTCACATCCAATAACGTTAAGGCGCTGAAAGGGTTCTTTCCCGTACTTACTGGGAAAGTGAAACCCACCCCGTTGTCTGTCAGACAGTGGGGGTATCTTTCAACAGGGTTTAGAAGTTTTTCTTCTTCTGCCGTTTTATTCTTCTTCTACTTAACATGTAGGTATTTTGACGTTGACTAAAGAAATACTGCCGCCTAGTGGCCGCTTTTCGATAGGATTCCAAATTAGTGCTTACATCAAACGCAAATGCTACATAAAACAAATACAACAGGGGGAGGGGTTGGTGGGAGTATTAGGCTACTCCACACATGCGCTCTGTTTACAAACTTGTGTACAATAAAGATTTAAAGTGGGGGGAAATGCCTTTGCCCTGTCAAACAGCTGGAATACAGACATCTGAGAGGGAGGCGCACCCCACACTTTGAAAATCACTGCTCTAGAGTAAAACCTTTTTGTGTGGATTGCCTAGATCAGTGATTCCCAACCTGTGGTCCGCGGCCCCCTGGTGGGCCGCGAAGGTATTGCAAGTGGGCCGCCAAATCATTTCCAAAAAAGTATGATTTTTGAAAAAAAAAAGATTTTTTTTTTTTTTTTTAATTTTTTTTTTTAAAGATTTTGAAAAATCATACTTGAAAAAGTATGATTTTTGTTTCTTTGATGTTATTGCTTTTGCTTGAATTGAAGTTTCATCTTTACATCATCTTTATATTGGGTTTGTGTTTATTTGTAACCCTATCGATTTAATGGGCTTTCTTCTGATATTTGGATTTTGTTTGGATCTGATATTGGATGTCAAATTGTTATGAGAATGCATTTTTCCATTGTTGAAGGATACCGTTATTTATTAATCATTTGTTAATTAGCCTGTTACAGACAGCCCCTTGCTTGTCATTTCTGACATCTGTGTGGTGCTGATGGACAGCTCCTTGAATGATTGGTGTGTGTGTGTGTGTGTGTGTGTGTGTGTGTGTGTGTGTGTGTGCGTGTGTGTGTGTATGTGTGTGTGTGTGTGTGGACAGCTCCTTGAAAACTGTAATACTGAAGGTGTTGCAACATGTTACAGGTGCTGTGTTAGTGACTGTGGAGCTTCCAACATGTTTCTCCTGTATTCAGTTCAGTCCTTTATGTTCAATTTTCAATAAAAAAGTGCTCTGAGAACGCATTATATGGCCTTTGTATTTATGGGGTCGGAGGTGGGCCGCGAACATTTTTGAGACATAAAAGTGGGCCCTGAGTTGGAAAAGGTTGGGAACCACTGGCCTAGATCTTATTAAATAGTGGACATTTATTCATTCCCACATATTAGACACTATTTCTGATGGTAAAAATAGCGTAAAAAGCAGAATTCAGACATATTCAAAGGGAAAAAAACAGAATTTGGGATTTGTTGTTTTTTTCCCCCGTTTTCGTACCGAACCGTGACCCCAAAACCGAGGTACGTACCGAACCGTGACTTTTGTGTACCGTGACACCCCTACTGGAAGTGTACACATACAGACTGGAAGTGTACGTATACAGACCGGAAGTGTACGTATACAGACCGGAAGTGTACACATACAGACCGGAAGTGTACACATACAGACTGGAAGTGTACACATACAGACTGGAAGTGTACACATACAGACTGGAAGTGTACACATACAGACTGGAAGTGTACACATACAGACTGGAAGTGTACACATACAGACTGGAAGTGTACACATACAGACTGGAAGTGTACACATACAGACTGGAAGTCTACACATACAGACTGGAAGTGTACACATACAGACTGGAAGTGTACACATACAGACCGGAAGTGTACACATACAGACTGGAAGTGTACACATACAGACTGGAAGTGTACACATACAGACTGGAAGTGTACACATACAGACTGGAAGTGTACACATACAGACTGGAAGTGTGTGCCATAACATCAAATGCAAATAGGAAATTGTTCTTCTTGAAGCGCCTCAGGCGTTTTTCTGTCTCCACTGATGACCTTCTAACCATATACCTTGGATATGTACGACCTTTACTGGAGTATGCTGCCCCCATCTGGAATGCTGGCATCACACAAGCTCTTTCATCCCAATTGGAGCGGGTACAGAAGAGGGCCTGTCGCATCATCCTCGGCCCCAACTATGACCACTACTCAACCGCCCTGTTAAAGCTAGTGCTCACTGACCTGGCTTCCCGACGTGAGCAGATCTGTCTGTCATTTGCCCAAAACCTCCAAACCTCCCAATTCCCCAACTGGCTACCCCCAACACGTCTGCAGATCTCTGGCCGTATAACCCGGAACTGTCATAAACTGAACAATCCCCTCACAAAAACACGCCGCCATCAGAACTCTCCCATACCATATCTGACTAGACTCCTGAACCAACATATTATCCCATAACATGTCCTGTTGATTTAGTTTGCTCTTGTCTATGCCTGAAGTCCCATTTTAGTTATGTGCTGTTTTGAATTTTTAACTTGTGTCGATGTCTGCTTTTTAACCTGTAAATTGGTAATTAATTCAGCCTACGGACTGCTATATGCCAATAAAGTACTACTACTACTAAGTGTACGTATACAGACCGGAAGTGTACGTATACCATGGACAGTACAATATATGGACCAACTGAGCTATATGTTTTTGACACGGCAAAATGAAGCTCACTTCCCGATATTGTTTGATTTCGTTTGATTGGATGAATGGATTTTCCTGTTGCATTGTGGGAAATCTGTTCAAACCTGGAGCCGGGAAAACAGGAAAGGGCGTGAGCGTGGACGGGACTCGGGGGAGGGTTTCCTCCGCCACGGCATCCATCTTGTTCATGTTATTTTCCCTGCTAGCCGTTAGCTTGGCTAACAAATGTTGCTAACGTTAGTTGCTATTGCTAGCCTTGCTCCATTGCTGTCACAGTGAATACAATAGCCCGAAGAAAAACCAGAGTATTATTTCCTCCAGACCTCGCGCGGCGTCACCAGCCTGCCGCTTGCATCTTCCACAAAATCGAGGTAATCTTATTTTCTAACGTAACGCTAATTGCATAGCATGACATTAACGCTAGCTACATGTCCATTTGTCATTACAGGAGGACGTTAGACTAGAGTAGCATAAGTTAACGTTATACAACGTTAAACAGTATTGCATGCTGCACAGATTCGGACGTAGACAGAAAACAAACGCAGTTCTGTTTACCTAGGTTACCTCTTTGAGATGAGGCAGACTCAAAGCATACTCATATGATCTACCAGCTATAGCGTTATCTAGCTAACGTTAGATGAGGGGGAACAAGCTGGGGGTTCAACTCCTCTGGATAGTTTATCCACCTCTGCATTTACAGTATTTACCAATCGCACGTAGTGTTGGGTAAGCAAACGTTAACGTTATACAGTGATTAACAGTGTCTAATTCGTTTCTTCCAGGGGTAGCTGCTGTCCAGTACCAGATGGGACACACAACAGAGGATCATGATTTGTGAAGATCAAAGCTATAATATTCTGTTCTCCTGAGATTAACGCTAAACTATACACGTTACTGCTGATCAGTTGTTTCAACATAGGAAATTGCAATAACACACAAGCCAAATGCTGACATGAGAGATTTGCTTTGAACAATTGTAGCTAGTATCTGCCAGTGACCGGAGAATATTGTTATATTTGCTTGTTTTAATGCTTTTGTCAATAAACATTGTCAACAAAGATAGCCTTGTTGTATATTATCATGTATAAGATTGTTGATGTCGAGTGAACACAAACCGAAGATTGGACCAGAGGACAGGACGACGGAGAAACTTAACCGACCAGCAGTCTGAGTCTGCTTCAATCAACGAATGCTTTAATATTGAAATGAAATATGGTGATATCTGGTGGTCTGAAATTACTCTCTCTAGCTAGGCTAACTGGCTCATATTATGTCATATTATTGTAACGTCTGAATCAGCGTTTCATAACAGCCTTACAGCCTGGATGACGTTAGCTAATGCTACCCATCCTTCCATTGGTGTTACACGTTATATTTTTAACTGAGCTTTGCGGAATTACCTCAACACAATTGTGTATCAGCTTTAAATGTCCAATATATACAGCGTTACACAAACGACCAGCAGCATTCAAATGTGCAAAAACGTTATATTTATTGAAATGTGGTGATCATGTCACAAGTCACATTACATAACAACTGGCTCATATTATGTCATATTATTGTAACGTCGGAATCAGCGTTTCATAACAGCCTTACGTTTATAGCCTGGATGACGTTAGCTAATGCTACCCATCCTTCCATTGGTGTTACACGTTATATTTTTAACTGAGCTTTGCGGAATTACCTCAACACAATTGTGTATCAGCTTTAAATGTCCAATATATACAGCGTTACACAAACGACCAGCAGCATTCAAATGTGCAAAAACGTTATATTTATTGAAATGTGATCATGTCACAAGTCACATTACATAACGATATAGCGTTAGGTGTTCTTTTGATCAACAGACCTCGGGGGCTCTATACTGTTGCTACGTTGCTAGCTAGCTAGCCGCAGATCAGCTCTGAAGCCCCAACTTCAGAGCTGCCCGTCCACTAAAACCCGATTTTGATATAGCGTTTTAGGTGTTCTTTTGATCAACATACCTCATCACGGGGATCTATACTGTTACGTGTGTCTACTAACATCATTAAAATATCATAAGGGTAACGCTGTTTCTGTTATTTTACTTTTAATATCTGGCTACGTTGCTAGCTAGCTAGCTAGCCTGCCTTGGCAACGGTTACACCCTGCCTTTTCGAAACCCCCCCATTCCGAAGATCGACCTCCATTCTTCGTAAAGGAGGGGGTTCCCATTTTTTTTAAAGGCACCGCTATTCCGAATGGGGACATCCCCTCCATTTCGAAACCCCCCCACTCCGAAATTGATTTTCAAGTCCATATTTCTCCGAGTTTCCTGCATCAAACACTGCAGCCAGCTCTCCAGCCGCAATCGATTCGGAAATAAGCTGCAGCCAATTACAAAAGCTTGAAATTAACGTTCAACTCATTGTTTTTTATTGAAAATATGCATATGCATGTTAGACCATCGGGAATGGGGAAGCTAAATTTCCTCAGATTTTCATAAAACAAAATCAGTTCAACCCGACTGGCATTCACAAATAAGAACGTCCTCATCTTGCTAATATATGACTGAATGAACCTTATTCAACTGTGAGCATTTGACTCAAAGTTACAATTATTTTTTTTCAAACACCTTTCACGGTAGCCTATGAATGTGGGCGTGTGTAACAGCTCACCTTTAGATGTGTAGAAAACATAATTTATGATTAGATCCTGTCGGCGTGTCAGGAGATATAAATAATCAGTTGAATATGCTGCTGTGGAACAGATCCTTGCGCTCTCCGATTACGCATTTGACAAACTTAACAAACTGTGTGGCAAGACAACATAAATGAACAATGTTTAGTGATTGTAGAGATATCTCTGTGCACCGTGACCTGCAGAAAACTGCGAGCCAGGAATGCGCAAGACCACACCTGGTATTTAGACCAGCAGAGTGGAAAGTCTTCACTAGGTCGTTTTCCAGAAAACAGGCAGAATATGTTAATTGAAGTGTTCTATCTATAATCCTTCCCTTTGTCCACACAGCTCCCCTGAAAACAGCTAGGCTAAATAACATAAGGCATATGTTTAAGCTATTTATTTTTATTTTTATTGAAAAGTTAAGTAGACTATAGCCTACATTATATTAACTCTATAATAAATTAGACTCACGTGCATGGGGGCAACACCTATAAACACAATGAATTTCCTACCGTTTTAGGCCTATACATATTATCAGATGAAATGAATTAGAATAAACACTCTGAAAATAAATAAATAAATAATCATATTGCGACTGCATGGTGCATATAGATTGGCAGCCAACATCCGCATGTTTCCAATTCCTCTCTTCAATTCTTGATGGATTTAATTCGTTTAAATTGCCATAATCTCGAGATTGAGGCTAACTAACACAATACGCTATTTCTTACCTTTTTCTTCCATAAAAGCAAATGTTATTGCCATGTTGTTGTGAGGTGACGAGAGGCGCACTGTGCATCTGCACTTCCTAATTGCAAATTCATTCATTCGTCACGTAGCCTATAGGCTAGCCTACACATCACAAAATAATATTCGCTTATTTAATAGATGGAGATGTGTGAACATTTAATTCTAGCATTTCAATAGGCCTATATATCAAAATTGTGCTGGTGATGGGCAGATGCAGGCTTTCATCTCGCTGTGCACTGCGTGTTGGACATCAAAGGAGTTATAGTTTATAGGCTAACACTTGCCGGCACTCCTTTCATCAATTGATATGCGGGCCTATAGAGTGGCATAATCAAGGCCCAAAATCGAATTAAAACTAATTTAAAATGAACAATGCTTGCTGGCTCACGTGGAGCTACCTGCCGACTCAAATCCAAGTGTCTCTCCAACTTGCAATGCGCGAAAAAGCAGTGAAAACCCATGCGTAATATGAACATACATAACAAAGTGCCGACCCATCAAATAGGTAAGCTAATGTAGACATGGCTGTCTGACCCGTGCCCCCTGAAACGATGGAGGATTCAACCTTTCAAATATGAATTTTAAATAGGCTATAGGCCTACCGATAATCATATAGCCTACTGTAAATATGGCTGGCAGCTATAAATAAAAAAAGGTACCGTAAATTCCGGACTATAAGCCGCGGCTTTTTTCCCGTTTTTTGGCCCCTGCGGCTTATATAACGGTGCGTCTTATCTATGGATTTTTTCAGAAAAAAAAAAAAAAAATACAAATAAAATCTCTCTTTTTTAGCACTCTTTCTAACTATAAATCCACTTCTGTTTTAATTTCCTCTCTTGCCCTCTTTTCACCACACCGCGGACACTGTGTGCACTGTAAAAATAAACAACGGTGGTGTTGTGTTATGTTGTTTTGTTGAAATGTTACGGTAATACGGTAAATGGGAGCTTCCTCAAACGGCCATCTCTTTCCCGACAATCCCCTCTGTGCGTGACCACTTACATATGGTAATTACGGTAAGCAAACGGCCACTCGGCCATCAACTCCCTCCCCCGACTACCAGGAGAAAATCACAAACTTCGGCGAATTCACACAAAGGAAGATCAAGGAATATTCCATCGAACCGGAGCAGATCATAAATATGGATGAAGTGCCTTTGACGTTCGACCTGCCACTCACTCGGACTGTTAACAAGAAGCGCCCTGGAGGATTCTTTCACCAAAAAAAAGCTTTGCTCGTTCTCGACAGCATGAGAACGAGCAGTAGAAGCAACACTCTCACTTACCATGGGGAAGGTACGCAGAAATTCACACGACGCAGCTTTCAAGTTGAAAGCAGTCAATCTCGCATTAAAAGAGGGAAACAGAGCAGCCGCGCGTAACCTGGGCATCGATGAGTCAATGGTGAGGCGTTGGACGGTGCAGCAGGAGGAACTGTCTCAGCACGGAATATTATAGGAGTGTGAAAACATCCACAATCACCAACGGGTTCCAAAACGCTGGACTGCTGCGGGATGAAGAGGATGAGGCCGCCACAGCTGGCGCTGAGGGCCGTCAGAGGCTTCAGAGGCTGTTCGATGCCGACAGTGACGAAGAGGAGTTCGTTGGTTTTGAGTGACAATGAAGGAGAGAGGAGAGTGGTTGACGAAGCCACCCTGAACCTGTTCGTTTCCGACACTGAAGATGAGGACTTTGGTGGTTTCAGTACGCAGGAAGAAGAGGAAGACGAGGATTAGTGACTTGACTTCTCTGGTTACAGGTTTGCTGCACATATAGCCTATTGTTGTGTGATTTTGTCTGGGGATTAGTGACCTGACTTTTGTTTTGTTTTGTTGAAATGTTAATAAATGGGAGCTTCCCCAAACTGCCATCTCTTTCCCGACATTCCTCTCTGTGCACGAACCCTTTCATATGGTAATTAAACATCAAAACACCCGCGGCTTATAGACCGGTGCGGCTTATAGAAGAAAAAAATAGTCAATTTTGGTCCCGCGGCTTATAGACCGGTGCGTCTTATAGTCCGGAATTTACGGTAGGTTAGTTTTTGTGTGTGCCTTATTTAGCCTATTTTATGTTTAAGAGAAATATAGCCATTGTTAACGAGATGTCCATTATTTCAAAATGCCGTGATGTCTGCATCAAATAGCCTGACATTGCAGAAACAACACACAACTTGATTTAAAAACGAAAATTAGTTTGTTCTGATTTTATTACAAATATTCCAACACTTTATTTTAACTTCTGTGTTGACATATTAACAGTATCATCTGAGAAAGGTTTGTCGGCAGTGCACTCATCTCAACAAGCCATGCGCTTGGCCTGCAGTGAGCATTGTCGCGTTTTGATCTGCTGGTTATAAGCGTGGTTGACACAGCCGAATTTAACGCGACGGCAATCCGGAAATTAGGCTATAGGCAACAAAATAAATTGATTAAGAATTGAGGAGCAGAGACCTATTCATATTACACAGGCTAGGATTGTGCATTGCAAGTTGGAGACACACTTGGATATGGAGTCGGCAGGCAGCTCCACACAGGTGCGCAGCAAGATGAAAGCCTGTATCTGCCCGTCAGCACAATTTTGATATAGGCCTCTATTGAATGGCTAGAATTCCTCATATAGACCTATAGCTCACTTTGCAACATGGGAATAATATTTGCTTTTATGGAAGAAAAATGTAAGTATAGCCTACGAAAGCACTTGGTGTTTGAGACCACATGTGATCATAGCCTACTTACCATTCCTTAAGTGGCAAATCAACTCCTCTCCTTAATAACGGCAATAAGAATAATTTATGCTGTATGCACGGGCGGCGGATGCGTTTGGACACACCTGAATCCAAATGTCTTCATATTGCACAACGCACGGCCCGACGTTTGCATTTGGTTGTACAAGATCATCTGTGAATGATCAATCTCAAGATTATGGCAATTTAAAGGCCGGCTTTACCGTGGGGAATATGAATATATATTAATTCTTAAAAAATCTTAAATTTCGAATCCGTTGAAATTTTTGAAATTGCTTGTTCACAGCCAGAGAGAAAAAAAAAAAAAAAAAAAAAAAAGCCTCCAAATTGCAAGGCGGACTTGGCCCAGATGACGCGAAACGCGTCACCTGGCCCAATTTTTTTTTTTTTTATTATTATTTTTATTTTATTTTTTATTTTTTCTCTGGCTGTGAACAAGCAATTTCAAAAATTTCAACGGATTCGAAATTTAAGATTTTTTAAGAATTAATATATATTCATATTCCCCACGGTAAAGCCGGCCTTTAAGTTAAATACACATGGCATTGCATCAATATACAGTAGTTGCAACACTTCAGAAACTCAGGATATAGCCTACCACTGACTGAGTCGGAGAATGGGATATGTACAGTAGTAGGCTACACTGTGGGCGGTGCTCTCCTAACTTGTTTTGATTTTTCAGTTTGTTGGCAGCCTGGAGGTGGGGGTGGCTTCCCTGGGTGTCTGGGGCTGGCAAAGGGGCTCTTAGCCTGGGTATGGTGGCTGGCCTGGGTGTCTCTAGGCCCAGTCATAGACTTTTAGCCTCTCTGGTCTTAAGACATGTTAACTTGTGCCCCTGGGAATCCAAATAGACCAGCCTGTCTGGTCTTTGGAGATATTGCTCCAGGGGCAATGATACATTTCAATTGTATTCTCGTTACAGTATTTCAACTTTATTCACGAAATTTCGACTTTATTCTCAACATTTCGACTTTATTCTTGAAATGGAAACTATTTTTTTCCCCTCCTGTCATTGGAAAAAAAAATCCCTCTTTAATTTTTATTTTTCATCATGCATGGCCCTAAAACTCCATCGTAGTCACAATCAATTTGATGTAGTTTTTATTCAATCAGAAATACATATTATCTATTAAAATAGTCACACTGTAAAAAAAAAAAAAAAAGTCTGTGGCAGCCGACATCTAAATAAAGGCTATTTCTCACCAATGTCTGTGATCCACAGCTGATTTTAGGATGTATCCAACGTTCACAATCACATTCCTGTATCTGAATGCAGCAGGCTCGTGTTTGCTGCTATAGCGAAATTATATGAAGTGACATAAAAAAACGAGTTGAAACGTTTATTTCAAGCTGCAGGAATGCAGGAAACTCGGAGAAATATGGACTTGAAAATCAATTTCGGAGTGGGGGGGTTTCGGAGTGGGGGGGTTAAATCAATTTCAATTTCGGAGTGGGGGGGTTTCGGAATGGGGGTGTTTCTGAGTGGGGGGGTGTCGGAATGGTGGTGTTTCGGAATGGAAGGCGGTCCCCCTTGGCAACTGGTTGGAATCATCTGGTTTCCTGTGGCTGGTGTCAAAGAAAATCCCGCCCCCAAAGTTATAATTTTTATCGGCTCTTTTACGCGAAATGGGACCATAATTTAGAAAACGGAGCCCAGGAGAGCATGAAAAAGACTTGAAATTGTTTATTCAGACCATAAGCTCATTCGGAAAATGTTTATTTAAGACACAGAACGAGAGAGAAGTCGGCTCATTTTTACATTGGAGCCAATGTACGTGTCGTCACTTCCGGACCTGACGTGCGCCCCCCTGCGGACTTTTCGAATTAATGGAATTCCAGAACTGGCTTCATACATTCCCTAGTTCACTTGCCCACTGACGTATACAGACCGGAAGTGTACACATACAGACCGGACGTGTACGTATACAGACCGGAAGTGTACACATACAGACTGGAAGTGTACACATACAGACTGGAAGTGTACACATACAGACTGGAAGTGTACACATACAGACTGGAAGTGTACGCATACAGACCGGAAGTGTACACATACAGACTGGAAGTGTACGCATACAGACTGGAAGTGTACACATACAGACTGGAAGTGTACACATACAGACTGGAAGTGTACACATACAGACTGGAAGTGTACACATACAGACCGGAAGTGTACACATACAGACTGGAAGTGTACGCATACAGACCAGAAGTGTACGCATACAGACTGGAAGTGTACACATACAGACTGGAAGTGTACACATACAGACTGGAAGTGTACACATACAGACCGGAAGTGTACACATACAGACTGGAAGTGTACACATACAGACTGGAAGTGTACACATACAGACTGGAAGTGTACACATACAGACTGGAAGTGTACACATACAGACCGGAAGTGTACACATACAGACTGGAAGGGTACACATACAGACTGGAAGTGTACACATACAGACCGGAAGTGTACACATACAGACCGGAAGTGTACGCATACAGACCGGAAGTGTACACATACAGACTGGAAGTGTACACATACAGACCGGAAGTGTACACATACAGACTGGAAGTGTATGCATACAGACCGGAAGTGTACACATACAGACTGGAAGTGTACACATACAGACTGGAAGTGTACGCATACAGACCGGAAGTGTACACATACAGACTGGAAGTGTACACATACAGACTGGAAGTGTACACATACAGACTGGAAGTGTACACATACAGACTGGAAGTGTACGCGTACAGACCGGATACTTTCTAGACCTACTCCTTCAAAAATAAAAGCAGTGCGAGCGAGGCAGGCGAGCACTGCAGCAGCCAAACACTGATGTTAGCTATAGCTAGATAGCAAAGTCCGTAAAGTGTGAGCCACTGAGCCAGCAAGGTCCAGCAAGTTGGTAACGAAAAATATCCAGGCTTTTATTTTTGAAGGAGTCTAGAAACGTACTCTGGTCTGTACGTGTACACATCCAGCGTGTCTGACAACGTACACGGTGGGCAGGGCGATGGTGCTCCGGCGCTGCAGATGGATGATATTGACCCTTTCCCCCACTCATGTGATCATTAGCTAACGCCAGAGCCATATAATAGAAGAGTTGCAACATCTCGTCTAGGATAATTGTTGCTTTTGTTTTTGTTATATGTGTGTGTGTGTGTGTGTGTGTGTGTGTGTGTGTATGTATGTATGTATGTATGTATACACTGTAGCCTATGTATGTATGTATGTATGTGGCTGGATGTATGGATGTGGATGTATGTATGCATGTGTATTGAGTACTTTATTGGTGTACTTTTTTTTACTTTTTAATTGTACTGTAACTGATGTGTTTGACCACAGGAAGAATAGTCGCTGCTGAGGCAGTGACTAATGGGGATCTGAAATAAACAATAAACAATAAGTGCGCCTGCAGTCAATTTGCATTGGAACAAACTAGCAGGTGGAATCTGCTGCCTTTTTTCTTTCTTTTTATCAAGCAGCATGCCGTTAACTGGTCAAATGTAGTTGATGTTATATAGGGTTGTCACGATACTAGAATTTCAGCTTTGATATCAATACCCAAGAAAATATCGATACTTGATACCATTTTCAATACCACAGCGAAAAAATTACAACACATTAAGAGGCATTTCTTTTTTTATTATTACAACATGAGAATCTTTTTTTTTATGAATTTGTGCAAAATAAACCTTGCTGTAAAAGACCATTTTTAATTGAGAGAAGGGATGAGGAAGCGCTGCGTGGGTCCTTGGTCAAATCACTGAAACAGGTGCTCTTTGGTGTGGGTGCAGAGAAGCATGAGTAAAAGTTCAAGTGGGATCCTTGACCATCAGAGACCATCATTTGTTTTGTTTTACTAACTGATATAAACATTTCTTCTGTAGGGCTGACGTACAGAGGAAGTCATTACCTTCAGCCTGAGCTCAGCCAATCACAGCTCTCCTTTAGAGACCTCTTCCTGGACCCAGACACTGGCAAGGTGAGACAGTGTGTTTGTCTGTATGGCTGCTTTCACACATGTCTGGAATTCAGGAGTTATCTAGAGGTCATCCGTATGGCGGTCTATGTGTGGACAGATTTTCGTGGCTCACGCGCGCTCCCGCGAGCCTCCTCCTAGACGGAGGGAAGTGTACCCCCAGCCATAGTCGCAGGAGCGGATTGTCTGGTTGCGTTCATGCACACAGCGTTTGTTTACACAGCGTTTGTGAAGATTCAATGGCAGAACCGCAAATTCCAAGTAGCGTCAAGTCAGGCAGAATAAAACGAAAACTTCCGGGTATAACCTTCGCAATAATGGCAATTAAATAAAGTAAATGCACGTGTAATGTTTTTTTGTGTGTGTTTCGAAACAGAACAGAACAGAGATAAACTGGAAGAATATCTGCTCCCTTCGAAAGTCCATTTTAACCCGTAGTGAGTCGACCATTCTGATTTTTTGTTACTAAGTAATACAACATTTATTTTATTTTGAAGGTAAAAACGTCTAGCTTCCTGTATTCTGTATAATTCTAGTAGGTTTGATGCATTTTAGGACTGAACATAGCAAAGACCTGTTTTGTTTGTAGTGCTTGCGACTCGAGGAAATCGATGCATCTGGGCGTGAGTTGTAGGGTTGTTTAATTAATTACTAACGTTATGCGCAAACAAGTATATGCCGTGAACGTTAGGCAGTTATCGCCCATTATGTATTTTTAGTTTTCACAACTCCCCATTGTGTGGTCATGCCCAAATTCCCCCACCCCCGCCCCTGCCCCCGCCCCCTCTCTACTTTACAAACTCTGCGGAGGTGCTACTCATGTGAGAATGCAACATGCCTCATGTGTGAAAGGGTACACTGCACGTATCATCCGGGGCAGGCTCAGTGGGGAGCAACCCTCACCTGATCCGGAGTTCATGTGTGAAAGTAGCTTATGTGTGCAATCTGGGTACCTCAGAGTCTCTCAGTCTGACGACTAATACGAGTCTGGGCCAGACGACCGGTATGTCGGTTGTCCGAACCAAGACTTCCTCTGAGAGAATAGGCCTTTTTCACAGCAGCCATTTTGTGTCTAAAAGGCAGGAAGTAACACAGGTGCACCAAGACTTCCTCTGAGAGAATTGAGTTGGAGTTGATTGATCGATACTTTTTGTAGGTGTTTTAGGTCGACGTCATTGTGGCTCATCTCTATGAACAGATAACTGCATTTGAGACATTGTCAGACTGGAAACAACGATGGAAGTGGAAGTGTTGGTGCAGATGTCCGCTCTACATTGGAAAGCCCAAAGTATCAGCCGTCTGTCTCAGAGTCTTATTAGTCATCAGCCTGAGAGAATTGGTATTTGTTTGTCTGTGTGTTTTAATGGACCAGGGCAAAGCCTCTTAGCCTGGTAAACCAGCCGGTCACGTCAACTCACATTTCAGAGAACGGGGAAACCATCTTTTCCGCCGAGAAACCCCGCTGATGTAAACTCCTGTACTTGTTTAATTGTTGTTATTGAGTCTATTTCAGCAATAACTGCACTTTATGGCTGCTTAAACTCGACGAATGTTGACATTACTACTCGAGGCGGACAGGCACGAAGGCAGCCATTACTGTTTTTCCAGCAGCGTTCCTGATTGGCCGGTTATGATATCAACTACGAGGCTGGTCGCTGATTGGCTCGTACGCTTTGCAGTTTCTGCAGAAAGCCCTCCCAGGGCTTGAGGCCAGACGGTCTGGTAGAACGAAATGTAATGTGAGTTCATTTTACCAGGCTAAAAGCCTCTAGTCATTAATTAATGCTTCTGTTTCCTCTCCTCTCCTTTCCTCTCCCCTCATCTCAACTCTCCTCACCCCTCTCCTCTCTTCTCCTCTCCTATCTTCCCTTCTCCTCCTCTCTCCTCTCCTCTCTTCTCTTCTCCTCTCCTATCTTCCCTTCTCCTCTCCTCTCTTCTCCTCTCCTCTCTCCCCTTCTCATCTCTTCTCCTCTCCTCCTCTCTCCTCTCCTCTCTTCTCCTCTCTTCTCCTCTCCTCTCTCCCCTTCTCATCTCTTCTCCTCTCCTCTCCTCTCTTCTCCTCTCTTCTCCTCTCCTCTCTTCCCTTCTCCTCTCTTCTCTTCTCCTCTCCTCTCCTCTCCTATCTTCCCTTCCTCTCTCCTCTCCTCTCCTGTAGGTTCGTTCTCGTCAGGTCAGGACGAGTGTTTGTTTCACCCTGTGGAGCTGCAGGAGGATTCCCACTCCTGGTGTTGGAGTTCAGGTCCTCAGCAGACACATTCGCCTCTGTGCCTTCGATGGAACTCAGGTGGGGCTTAAGTGTGAATTCTGCTAGACATAATAATAATCATCATAATAATAATAATCATCATCATCATCATCATAATAATAATTCATTTAATTTATAAATCGCTTTTCAGTGACCCAAAGATGCTGACACAGTATGAGTACATAGAAAACAAGATAACAACAGGCAACAGATACAAGTAACAATTAACACATCGATCAGGGATCTATGGAAACAGAGGGGAGGGAGGGAGAGTGTGGGAGGGACAGGGGCCAGACGGAAGAGAGGGAGGTGGGGAAAAAGAATTACATAATAATAATAATTAATTTAATTTATGACAGTAAACTGAATATCTTTGGGTTGTGGACTGTTGGTCAGGACAAAAGAAGACATTTGAGGACGTCATCTTGGGCTTTAGTGATCAACATTTTTCACCGTTTTGTGACGTTTATCGAGCAATCGACTTAATCGAGTAGCCGAGAAAATAATCAACAGATTAATCGTTAATGAAAATAATCATTAGTAGGGCTGCACCTAGGCTGAAAAGATACTGCTGATTGAGTTAACACATTGAGTGCCAGCCGTTTTTTCAATCCTGTAGGTAAGTTGTGCCAGGTTTTTTTTTGAGGATTCTGGCTCATTTTACAAGAGCCGAGGATTCTTTTCTGTTAAGACTTCGTGAACACCAATCATCTAAAAAGAACTAATAGAATGTGTGCTTTCTCTGTCTAAAAGAGTTAGTTTGCAGAGTTAGTAGTTATGTAGATATTAGCCGTTGAGTACAGCATGGTTTCAGAGATTTTCAGAGAGTTTAGAGATAAATGGATTTTTAGAACCACCTCACGTGCCTGTGATTATGGGTGCCCTTGGGCAAGTCTGTATACTGTATTGTGTGTGTGTGTGTGTGTGTGTGTGTGTGTGTGTGTGTGTGTGTGTGTGTTCGCGCGTTGCTCCGCGGCTCTGAGAGGAAGAGATCTCTGTCCGTTCTTTGCCCCCACAGCGTGTCTGTCTCCCACTCTGTGTGCTCTCTCTCTCTCTCCTCTCTCTCTCTCTCTCTCTCTCTCCTCTCTCTCTCTCTCGGGACTAGAGAGAGAGAGAGAGAGAGAGAGAGAGTGTGTGTGTGTCTCCAAACTCCTCCCTCCGTCTGTGCTGCGGAGGGAGGAGGCTCCGCGGCCGCTTTCGGGCAGTCTGGACTGTAAAACTGGCTCGTTCGTTTCTTGAGGTGTCGGCTGAGAGCTTTGAAGAAGCTTTTGCGATTCTGGTCTTATTTATGCGCAAAGGTACTCGAGTGTGTGTGTGTGCGCGCGCGCGCGTGTGTGTGTGTGTGTGTGTGTGTGTGTGTGTGTGAAATCGAAAGAGTTTTCGCCCAGCTATTTCCTTGAAAATTAGACTGGCTTTCTCTAGCGGACCCGTGGCTGTGGCTTTCTCTCTGTCTGGAGAGAACTGTCGCCACTTAGTGGTCGGTAAAATAGATTATACACATTCTCTTCCTCCAATATTGATATAGAAGACGTAAAAGGGGTTGATTGATGTCCCACCGTCAAAAAAAAAAAATGTTTATGTAAGACGAGATATCTCGTCTTTGGCACTCAACGGTTGGATTATGTAAGACGAGATATCTCGTCCATGGCACTCAAGGTGTTAATAGCAATATACAAATTATTATTACTATTAGTGCTGTCAAATGACAGAAAATTAATTTATTACAATTTTGATCATCAATTTTAATCATTTATCAAGTAAAAATACAAAACATTTCCTGGTTACAGCTTCACAAATGAAAAGATTTTCATATTATAAAATGAATACTTTTTTTTTTTTTCTTTTTTTTTTTAAAGATTTTGTAGACTAAATGATTAATCGATTAATTGAAACAGTAATTAATTGATAATAATCATTAGTCGCAGGCCTACATTTTTATTATGGCTCCGCCAGCGTTAGCCGAGCCGGAGGCATTATGGTTTCAGGTTGCCCGTCCATACGTCCTTCCAATGTTCCTTAACTCATTGAGTGCCAGCCACTTTTGGAGAACGGACGCTCCCAGTGCCAGAGTTTCAGAGCTTTTTTCAGTGATTTCTCGAGGCCCACAGAATATTGTGTGATATTACTATGTAAACACTGAACACGCAAAAAGAACGATGAGACTCTTTTCTATCATCAGCAAAAACAGGTTTATTGATATAATTTTCCGTTCTTTAGTTATCAGCCGGAGAAGATAGCTTGATTTAACCAAAAAGAGCCGTTTTTTTCTAGAAGCTGAGATAATGGCCCTTTTGTGAAATTAATCATTTCAAACACATCACTGACTCTGAAGCTAATTTTCTGATGTAGTCACACCTCAAAAATAATTTCCTTCAATAAAACAGTGAAGGCCAGGGAATTTTGTTTGGCAGAATAATATTTTTAGCTGCAACCAGCAGCGCTGGCCCCTGCGTGCGCTGCTGGTTGCAGCTTCTTGCTGGTCTTGATTTGCTGCTGGTGGGCATCGGATATTCTGGCTTGCGTTTGCTAATCCTGTCCTGCTGTCTGGGTCTGTCTGGGTGTTGTGTGCTGCTCTGCGTGCCCCCCCCCCTCCCACCCCTCAACTGCACACTCCTCCTCCGTATGGGAGTTTCTCTGGTGGCTCTCTGCTGAGTTTGCTGTGCACAGTGAAGGGTGCGCGACATCCAGCTTTTTTACAGCGTTCCGCGTGTGTTTGTCACCGGCTCCTATGCTTCCAGTTGAGAATAATAACAACTCCACGGCTGATCATGCGTATGGGCTGTCGCAGCGGACATGGAGGAGCTCAATTGTGGGAGCAGATTGGCTGCTGCTGCTGCAGGCACATCTAACGTTAAAACGCTTCATGCATATCGATGCATACGGATGCGATGCGATTTCCGTTTCCCCAACGACTTATTCTCTGTTTTTCTCTGCCTTTCTGTTAACCTGGAGAGCACTGTCACCACCTAAGGGTTCTGTAAAATAGGTTATAGACCTCCAATAGCTACAATAGTTGTACAGGAGATGCGGAAGGCTTTGATCGACGTCCCACCGTCAAAAAACGCATTGGACGTCGAAATACGTCCTTGGCACTCTACGTTACTATTTAATTGGACGTCGAAAGACGTCCATGGCACTCAATGAGTTAACACGATACCTCAGGACGCCTTCACGGAATTTCATCAAATTTGGCTCAAACGTCCACTTGGAATCAAGGATGAACTGATTACCTTTTGGTGGTCAAAGGTTGAAGTTGAAGGTCACTGTCTCTGTCACAAATGTTATTTTTGAGCTTGTTAACGCGATATCTCAGGAAGGCCTTGAATGAATTTCATCACATTTGCCTCAAACATCACTTTGACTCAAGGATGAACTGATTACATATTGGTCTTCAAAGGTCAAGGTCACTGTGAACTCACAAACGCCATTTTCGAGCTCGTTAACGCCATATCTACAATCTTTGGTCTTATCACGCTTAGACTACTGTCCAGCCATATGGTCCAATGCCTCTAAGCTTGACCTGAACAGACTCCAGCTCGCTCAGAACAGGGCGGCACACCTCGCTCTGCGCTGCTCTGTGAGGAGCGGTGTCGGGGGGATGCATGCCGCTCTGTCCTGGATGACAGTGGAACGAAGGATAGCATGTAGCCTTGTAACTGTTTTATTTAACATCTGGAATACTGGGAAACCAGAGGGCTTGTACGCACAACTGGACCCAACTAAGTCTAGACATGGATATACCACAAGGCAAGCATTAGATTCACGGTTTACTCTACCTCTACCAAAAACAAATGCACTGAAAAAGACGGTAATGTATAGAGCAGTTGCTTACTGGAATAAAATACAGAGAAATATAACTATGGTAAGGAACAAATTTATGTTTAAAAAAAAGTTAAAAATTGCAGTTATGAATAATAAGATAGATTTTGGTCTTTGATTTACTGATTTGTTAATTGTGCAACATGAAAGGAATTTGTATTGCGGTATGTATTATGTATTATATATTGTAATCAAGTATTTCAATTATAATATGATGGTTTCATGTGAGTATGGTAGAAATAAGGTCAGTATAAGTTGTTTTTGCTGGTGCAATTACTCGGGAAGACCGATACATTTCTTTTTGTTTATGAGAAGAGTTGATACGGTTAATATTTGATTGACATGAATATTGAGTGAGCCTTGACTCACTTGTTTTTGTTTGTTTTTATTTATTTTTGTTGTGTTGTTTTTACTCCAATGATTGGATTTTTATGTTTGTATTTTACGTGTTTGGACCCCAGGAAGAGTACTCTCACCTTTGGTGTAGACTAATGGGGATCCACAATAAACAATTAAACAATATCTCAGTAATGCCTTAGCGGAATTTCTGACAGACATGGATGTCGACTGCTCACTTGTTTGGCGGAGGCATATATCTGCGGTGCGGTCATTCTAGTTCTAGCTGATGTTGTTTGGACGTTCTGCCTGATATTGAAGGGACTGTGTTTGTGTTGCAGGTGTTGAGTAACATCCACACGGTGAGGGCGACCTACAGCTCCAAGAGCCCCAAGACCTGGAGCTTCTCTCCCAGGGTATGAAGAGGCAGGAGTCCACACAAATGCTTCTTTTTTTGTTATCTTTTTTTTTTTTCAAAGAAGAAAAGTAACAGACATCGCAATGACAGACTCAAAGAATCATATAATCCCACCTAGGAGCAAATCAAAATAAATAAAAAGAAGTTCATCCCTCCCTCCCTCCCTCCCTCCCACCCATGTGGCGTCCAATGCCCTCCCCTCCCGCCCCACGTTAGTTCTATATAACAGTACAATAATCATCGATGTATGATTAATTAGGGATGCACAGGGAAACATCCCTGCCGATACGACGGAACAATGATGCCCCAATTACGCCTACATGTTCCATGGTTGACTAGCTATTCGATGCCAGTAATCCCCGGTGTGAGGGTGTGCACGCCAGCATGACTTACTTAACCTAAGTTGAAGCACAACTTAGGTTCACACAAAATCAGGCACGACACGCGCCAATTCCGCACCAGGAGAAACCCGATGCTCCCCGAAATCAGGCAGAAAAAATAAATTAATACATAAATAAATAAAAAGATGTGGGATACATCGGTATCGGCAGTCGGGCATGAGAGCAGGAAGGCATCGGCAAATTGGACGTCGACAGAAAATCCCACACTGCAATAAAACCAAAATCATTGAAGTACAAAGTATTACCAAACTTGAGGATGTTCAAGTCAGCAGCTGTTTAGCAACAGAAGCCCTTCTGTTGACCACACGATCATCTCAGTCCACGTTGCTCTCTTCCTTTACCTCAGGTGACAGAGACTTCTGTTGACCACACCATCATCTCAGTCCACACTGCTCTCTTCCTTTACCTCAGGTGACAGAGACTTCTGTTGACCACACGATCATCTCAGTCCACGCTGCTCTCTTCCTTTACCTCAGGTGACAGAGACTTCTGTTGACCACACCATCATCTCAGTCCACACTGCTCTCTTCCTTTACCTCAGGTGACAGAGACTTCTGTTGACCACACCATCATCTCAGTCCACACTGCTCTCTTCCTTTACCTCAGGTGACAGAGACTTCTGTTGATGACACGATCATCTCAGTCCACACTGCTCTCTTCCTTTACCTCAGGTGACAGAGACTTCTGTTGACCACACGATCATCTCAGTCCACACTGCTCTCTTCCTTTACCTCAGGTGACAAACTTCTGTTGACCACACGATCATCTCAGTCCACGCTGCTCTCTTCCTTTACCTCAGGTGACAGAGACTTCTGTTGACCACACGATCATCTCAGTCCACACTGCTCTCTTTCTTTACCTCAGGTGACAGACTTCTGTTGACCACACCATCATCTCAGTCCACACTGCTCTCTTCCTTTACCTCAGGTGACAGAGACTTCTGTTGATCACACGATCATCTCAGTCCACACTGCTCTCTTCCTTTACCTCAGGTGACAGAGACTTCTGTTGACTGCAGAGAGTTCCCCAAACTTTTGTGTAGCCAGTCAGATTGAAAAAGTAGCCGGCTCATGTTCGCAGCGTTTGTTCCAGTGGTCCTTTTCCCAATTAATAAACAACCCTCAAATATGTATCCATGAGTGTGACAATTGAAATAATACAAATAAACAATAAAGGCCCAATGCTCAATTTAATTATAAATAAAACAATATCCATATTGCAAAAAAAAACAGGCAATGTATATTTTTAAGAACAAAGAAAATACTAATAACTATGTTTCCCACAGGATTTGGAGAGATTGTGGTGGGTAGACCTTGCTTGGACCCTCTTGGGGGGTTCGGGGGGCCATGCCCCCTGTAAGAAAAATGTGTACGTTTTAAACTAAAATGCATGAATCTCGTTAAATTTAAGAGGCTAGATCAGGGGTGGGCAATTATTTTTCATGGGGGGTCACATGAGAAACCCAGATTGTTGCTGGGAGCCGAACAAATATTGTCATGCCGTAACCCAGGAACTTTGATGATAGAGAGGACCACAAAAAAATTTCCTCGCTACCAGAGGGCCAGATTTTGCTGAGGGTTGGGGGCCAAACGGCGCCGGCGCGGAAAAATTTGGGGCATTTGAAGTCAGGTTTAGAGAAATAACTCATTTTAAATTAACAGTTGTGATGTCATTATTCAGTCTTAAACACCAATATTTGATTCTCTTCTCACTCACTCCTATGTCACCACTTGCTCTCCCTGCAGGGCTTGAAATTAACTTTTTTGACCACCTGCCAATATGGCTGCTAGAAGTTACCAGCCAATTAGAATGTCCACTAGCCAAAATGTTTTTCTAGAAATAAACCAGAATATGAGTGGGTTAATTTAAGCATAAGTATCAGTGAGTGGCCCGGGATTCTCAAAGCATGTGTTGAGGGTCACACGAACAAAAATGCACTCTTGAAGCGAAATAAATCCAAAACCAACAAGTTAATTATTTACATTTTTACTTCAATGTAGAACAGTCATTTCTTACACATGAGATTACTTTTAGCCTTTTAGTCATAAAGATTATTGAAAGATATTCCATATTCCAGACTGAAATGTTATAACAGAAGTGGAGTATTGGCCAGAATGACATGAACATTTGGACACTTATTCAGCGGGCATCTTGTATGTTGCGTATATATATATATATACAGTACCGTAAATTCCGGACTATAAGCCGCGGCTTTTTTCCCGTTTTTTGGCCTTTTTTGCCCCCTGCGGCTTATATAACGGTGCGTCTTATCTATGGATTTTTTCCAAAAAAAAAAAAAAATCTCTCTTTTTTAGCACTCTTTCTAACTATAAATCCACTTCTGTTTTAATTTCCTCTCTTGCCCTCTTTTAACAACATAACATAACATAACATAACACAACACAGGTAAGCAGAAAGAAAAAGACGAAGCAATCACGCCATGAATGAGGAAATGACTCACCTGCTGGAGGCTGGAGATACACCGCTTGGGCTAAACTTTTACTCCGTGAAACACTATCGATTAAGTCCGACATCGCTCAGAGGTTTTGAGCAGCTTGAAAACAAGTTTGAAAACGTGCAGAAGTCCATCCACTCACTCACTAAAGAAAATAATGCAACCGTGAAGAGTTTCACTCGTGTCCAGCCATCTGGCCGAGTTAGAGCCGAAGTCCCGAACACAGTGAGAAAACCTCCCGAAGCTGCTGCTGCAGCGGGGTGCATATTGTCCGGCCAGCCGACCGAGAGGCATGCGAGCCGGGCACTATTAAACAGTTGGGGTGTGTGAGGTGGCTGGCTGTGGAGGTGGCGGTTTCTCCTCCTCCTCCTTTCTCCCGCACAGCAGAGCGGACCCCAGGCTGCAGACAGCCCGCCTGCGGCGCAGAGCAGAGCAGAGCAGAGCAGAGCAGAGCAGAGCAGAGCAGAGCAGCTGTGCTGTGCGGGGAGGAAGGAGCCGCAGCCTCCCCCTCCCTCGAGGACAAAAACAACACAGTGAGTCCGAAAGTGGATAAAATGCAAAAACATCGAAACGCTGCACACGCAGGTTGATGACTTAATCAGCAGGAGTAAAAGAAATAACATTCGCCTGATCAATGTAAAAGAGGGAGCTGAGATTGGTGACATGGACGCTTTCGTGGCAAAATCCTGTGTTACATCCTGGACCTGAAGGAAGGCGAGAAACCACCAGAGGTGGACAGGGCACACCGGGCGCCTCGGCCACGTCCAGACCCCGGCCTGCCACCGAGGGCCATCTTCATCTGCCTACTCCGCTGGCCCGACCGTCAACTCATCCTCCAGGCTGCGGGGAAGAAGCCCCTCACCTGGGAGGGTACGCGCTTTTTCGTCCGGCAGGACCTCTCCGCGTTGGTGCAACAGAAACGCGCAACATACAACAGCATCATCGAGTCAATGGATATCGCTTTGGCGTACTGTACCCAGCGAGACTCGTCATAACCATTGATGGACAGCGGCGGAACAAGAGCTCAAAGTGAAACTGCCGAATATCTTTTGAGTTGGACTGGTCAATAGTACTGTGAGTAACTAAAATAAAAAAATAAAAAACGGAATTCTCTCTTCTTTAGCACTCTTTCTAACTATAAATCCACTTCTGTTTTAATTTCCTCTCTTGCCCTCTTTTCACCACACCGCGGACACTGTGTGCACTGTAAAAAAAACAAAAAATACCACAATGTGTGATTTTGTCTGGGGATTAGTGACCTGATCTCTTTCCCGACAATCCCCTCTGTGCACGAAGCCTTACATATGGTAATTAAACATCAAAACACCCGCGGCTTATAGACCGGTGCGGCTTATAGAAGAAAAAAATAGTCACCTTTGAAGGTGCGGCTTATAGACCGGTGCGTCTTATAGTCCGGAATTTACGGTATATATATATATATATATATATATATATATATATATATTTTACAGTGTATAAAGTAACCGGTAGGCCAGTAGGCCGAGAAACCGCCGGCTACCGGGGCTTGGGGAACTCCCTGCTGACCACACGATCATCTCAGTCCACACTGCTCTCTTCCTTTACCTCAGGTGACAGAGACTTCTGTTGACCACACCATCATCTCAGTCCACACTGCTCTCTTCCTTTACCTCAGGTGACAGAGACTTCTGTTGACCACACCATCATCTCAGTCCACGCTGCTCTCTTCCTTTACCTCAGGTGACAGAGACTTCGGTTGACCACACGATCATCTCAGTCCACACTGCTCTCTTCCTTTACCTCAGGTGACAGAGACTTCTGTTGACCACACCATCATCTCAGTCCACGCTGCTCTCTTCCTTTACCTCAGGTGACAGAGACTTCTGTTGACCACACGATCATCTCAGTCCACACTGCTCTCTTTCTTTACCTCAGGTGACAGACTTCTGTTGACCACACGATCATCTCAGTCCACACTGCTCTCTTCCTTTACCTCAGGTGACAGAGACTTCTGTTGACCACACGATCATCTCAGTCCACACTGCTCTCTTCCTTTACCTCAGGTGACAGAGACTTCTGTTGACCACACGATCATCTCAGTCCACACTGCTCTCTTTCTTTACCTCAGGTGACAGACTTCTGTTGACCACACCATCATCTCAGTCCACACTGCTCTCTTCCTTTACCTCAGGTGACAGAGACTTCTGTTGACCACACGATCATCTCAGACCACACTGCTCTCTTCCTTTACCTCAGGTGACAGAGACTTCTGTTGACCACACGATCATCTCAGTCCACACTGCTCTCTTCCTTTACCTCAGGTGACAGAGACTGCACTCAAACCCAATATAAAACCCTGCTTACAGTAACCCTAAGTATCATGCTGCGGTTTCAAGATTCAAGATTCAAGATTTATTAAGTGTCCCAAAAGGGCAAATTGGATTGCAGAAAGCGTAGTACGAAGTACATACATAAAAACAAATAAGACAAAAAGAACATTGTAAAAACAGTCTAGAGCAGCAGGTTAAAGTGCAACACAATAGTTAAAGTGCAAATGACAACAGTAGCAACGATCTAAAGTGCACAGTAGAGATATAAAGTGCATAGTAGCAAAGTGCAGTTCGCTCACAGCAGCACATTTATATCACAAGAAAGAGCTACAATGTATCATTGTATTAAAGCACAAGAGAAAAAACCTCAGTC
>NC_139633.1:37153101-37170601 GCF_964638095.1 Poromitra crassiceps | reverse complement strand
TGTTTTTAAACAATGATTATTGGACTTGACAATTTGTCTCACCTGACTATAGCATGAATCAATTAATTAATTTATTATATGCTGTCTATTCATATTATTATTGCTGTTTATTATTATTGTTTATGCTGTCTGTTGTTGCTGGTTTGTACTGCTTTTCTATCAGTTTTTTATTGCTGTACTGTACATAATTTCTGTACGTCGCTTTGGATAAAAGCGTCTGCTAAATGCCAATAAAGTAATGCAAGATAGCGGTCAGTATCCACTTCATGGGTACAAAAAGCAGCTCCTCCTCCATATTGAGCGGTAGATAGTAGATATTGAACAATATCTCGCTAACTGCTTGGCCCTTCTCTTTGGGAGACCATGCAGCCATCTGAAAGCCTCTCATAACCAGCTTATGGACATGATCTAGGCTACCAAATATGAAAACTAGAAGTTTACACCTGTAGCCCAGCTGTGAAATGGCCTGTTCTAGCTGTTGAGACACACACACATACAGACACACACACACACACACACACACACACGCACCATATTTGTTCATTCATATATTTTACTTGATTATTGTTGGTTGCATTTAATTAGGGCTGTCAGCGTTAACGCATTAATCGCGCGTTAATGCGTGCCGATCATAACGCGTTTTTTTTTTTATCGCGTTAATCGCATGCCGCTATTTTGTCCCTTCGTCGCACCCGTACTTGTAGTCAAGCCGTTCAGTTTCCTGTCTCCTGCTTGTGCAGGAGGCATGGAAGAGAATGACAGTAATACGTTTTTAAATGGCTCGTTTTACTTAAAAAAAACTCCCCAAATGCCACAGTGGACAAGTCAAGAGCCGTAGTTTGCACCTTGTGTAAAACGGAATTAAAATATCACCGAAGTACATCGAGTTTGAGGCGAGCCATCACCTAAAAGTAGCTAGCGGCCAGCTAGCAGCCAGCTAGCTAGTGCGAGACTCATCACTCATTCTTCCTTCAGAGTCTCGGATGCGCGGGTCCTCTAACCACTGGGAGGTCGGCTCCAATGGCTTCACGCGATATACACGTTATCAATACACAGTTTCCAATACTGAGCCATTATTCACATGGAAGTGCCAAAGTTTTTAGCTCAGACACAGCCTTCTTCGGCTGTGTCATTTTGGGTTTCGACTGCTCCACAGCGCCATAGGTAAAGTATCGGTTCTAGATATATTTTGTAGACATTGTTACCTCCTGTCTACATTCCAAATCTAAAATTCAAGATCACAAAGTACATTTATTTGCATTCATTTGATTCCCAATCACGACACACTGGTGGTAAGAATGATTAATATCTAATTAAAAATGCTTTGAAATGCAAAATAATGGCATTTTAAACATGCGATACAAAGATGCGATTAATCGACGATTAATCGCGATTAATAAAATGAATCGTTTGACAGCCTTACATTTAATACAACCTCTTTGCATTGCTCTAAATTATATACGGTAATCTTTTTTTCTTTGCTGTATCCTATTTCTATTTGGTGCTGCACTGACCCTGTTGACACAGTAAAGTTGCATCTGATCTGATCTGATCTACTCTGTGTGTATATGACCTATGATCAGATCCCCCCCCCCCCCCCCCCCCCTATTTTTTTTATCCCCCATTAGTGCTAATTTTAATTTATTTATCCTGGTTGCTGCTCCACCCTCTGCTGATCTGGGGAGAGCCGAAACTGGCTCCATGCTTCCTCCGAGACATGGGCAGTTAGCCAGCCGCTTCTTTTCAGCTGACAGGGGATCCTTCACCGGTAGGACATAGCACGTGGGAGGATCACGCTATTCCAACCAGTTCCCCTCCCTCCGAATGATCAGAGGAGGCACCACTTCAGCGACCAGGATATTGCATGTTTTGGTGAGGAGTTCCTATATGAAGGAAACCCTCAGGGGGCACGGGGTGAACATGCAAACTCCACACAGACATCCACACCTTTTGACAACCCCACACGGGCGGTGAGCACTCGAGGACATGCGGACGGGCACGCACTCCTTCAGTGCTCAGAGCGTCCCAGGTGGGAATCAAACCCAGGACCTTCTAGCTGTGAGGCGACAGCGCTACCACTGCGCCACCGTGCCCCCCTTATGATCTGATCTGATCTGATCTACTGTGTGTGTAGGACCTATGATCTGATCTGATCTACTCTCTGTGTGTAGGACCTATGATCTGATCTGATCTACTCTGTCTGTGTAGGACCTATGATCTGATCTGATCTACCCTCTGTGTGTAGGACCTATGATCTGATCTGATCTACTCTGTCTGTGTAGGACCTATGATCTGATCTGATCTACTCTCTGTGTGTAGGACCTATGATCTGATCTGATCTACTCTGTGTAGGACCTATGATCTGATCTGATCTACTCTGTCTGTGTAGGACCTATGATCTGATCTGATCTACTCTCTGTGTGTAGGACCTATGATCTGATCTGATCTACTCTGTGTGTGTAGGACCTATGATCTGATCTGATCTACTCTCTGTGTGTAGGACCTATGATCTGATCTGATCTACTCTCTGTGTGTAGGACCTATGATCTGATCTGATCTACTCTGTGTAGGACCTATGATCTGATCTGATCTACTCTCTGTGTGTAGGACCTATGATCTGATCTGATCTACTCTCTGTGTGTAGGACCTATGAGCTGCCAGTGAATGGTGGCACTCCCTATGAGAAAGACGTAGCGATGGAGGCTTCAGTAACCAGAGGAGGTAAGAAGGAGCAGCAGAGCTCATCATTCTTTAGTTTAGTTTATTGGACAGTTGATACAATACATGACAAATTAAGTTACACATCATAAAAATGTAGTTGTAATTGTGTGGTCCTTATACACAAACATTATCATCATTACCTACAAGTACAATAATGCACAGACTGCTCCAGTGGAGCTGCTCAGTGGCCATCAGATCAGACTGTGGTTGTACTGGTGAGCTTCCAGGTGTGAAGGTGTGTGTGAATGTAAACAGGGCGCTCCTGAAAAAGACAGCATTGCTCTCAGTGAGACTCCCCCTGTATAAATAAAGGTAAAAAACAACAACACTGATACAGACAGTTGAGCCTTCTCACTCTAAACAGTCTCTGGAGAGAAGCAGCCTTGTTTTCAAATTGGCAAGTGCATTTGTGAAATCTCATCTCCTCTCCTCTCCCCATTTGTCTTCTCCTGTCCTCTCCTGTCCCCTCCTCTCTTCATCTCCTCTCCTCCTCTCCCCACCTCTCTTCATCTCCTCTCCTCCTCTCCTCTATTAATATATTCTCCCCTCCCCTCCTTTCCTCCTCTCCACTCCACTCCTCTCTTCTCCTCCTCTCCTCTCTCAGCTCCAGCTGGTGTTTTGCAGCAGATGCTGCTGGCCAGGCGGCAGCCCAAGCTGATCGTCAAACTGAAATCAGCCAAAAGTCGGACCAGAACCCAGCTCAGGTGAGAGAACCACTGGAGAGCTTTAACACACCCAGTGGATGATGTGTTCAGCCTTCAAGGAAAGATCCACCCTCACATCCACTTAGGCCCAATCCCAATACACCCCTTGCCCCTATCACTTAGCCCTTAACCCTCGTTTGATGCGTTCACGTGTCCTGGTAGAGTGTCCCCATTCTTGTTGGGACAGAGACGTGTCCTGGTAGAGTGTCCTCATTCTTGTTGGGACAGAGACGTGTCCTGGTAGAGTGTCCCCATTCTTGTTGGGACAGAGACGTGTCCTGGTAGAGTGTCCTCATTCTTGTTGGGACAGAGACGTGTCCTGGTAGAGTGTCCTCATTCTTGTTGGGACAGAGACATGTCCTGGTAGAGTGTCCTCATTCTTGTTGGGACAGAGACATGTCCTGGTAGAGTGTCCCCATTCTTGTTGGGACAGAGACGTGTCCTGGTAGAGTGTCCCCATTCTTGTTGGGACAGAGACGTGTCCTGGTAGAGTGTCCCCATTCTTGTTGGGACAGAGACGTGTCCTGGTAGAGTGTCCCCATTCTTGTTGGGACAGAGACGTGTCCTGGTAGAGTGTCCCCATTCTTGTTGGGACAGAGGGCTAGGGTGAAGTGGTAGGACTATATAGCCCACCAAACAGAGCTTCTTCAGAGGTAGGTTATGAGAAATCTCCCAGAATGCCTTGCGAATCATCGGCAAGATGGTGGCTAAGGCTAAAAGAAAACACAAATGTAAGCATTTTCTTTGATAGTAAATATTTAAAACAAGGCCAGGTCGAAACCTGGCATAGGGCCGGTGTGCTCAGTAAAGTGCAGAACTCTGCCAAGGTGTATTGAGTCATTGGGGCGCCGCGCACATTTTTTTTGGCCCCTTGAAACCAGATTAGAGGACCATTTACATTAAGATTAGACTGTTTTTCAGTCTTAACCATCAATTTGCTGAGTGAGTGGCACTGCTCTTGCCCAGATGTAGCCATATAGGTAAAACACTAATATTTTCTGACTCACCTCCACCACCACCTGCTGATGTCTATATTATTTAACCATCTCATTCTCTTTAACAGTCCAACATAAAATCTATCAAATAAAATTAAAGCAAGAGCTTGTCCTCAAATAAAATGAATATAGTGCAATTCAAAATAAAATAGTAGAATAAATTAAATTCAAGTCACTTTCAGGAGGAATACCAAAAACCTTGTGCAATGTCAACTGAGTTTAGCAGCAGCAGTCCAACATAAAAGCATCATCTTAACAGTACAATGGTGTGCAATTTTCAGTAACAGTGCTCTTAATTTTGGAGAAAGACAAAATGCTCCATGTAAGATGGTCACACACTGGACTGTACACACATCATTTAGACACAAGACTGTCAGTAGCATCCACACCCAACATGGGTCCATGTGAAAGCATGGGAATGCCCACTGGAATCGACTGGAATGAGGCACGCGACGTTTGGAAGAGTGTGCTGACGTCAAATGACGCTCCGCTGATGGGTAATGTGGCTAATATGTTAGCGGCTAACTGTTACTTGTCGTTACTTTACATGGCAGTAAAACGCCACCGAATGACCAAATTGATTTAACTTTTAACCATTTCGATTTCCACT
Organism: Poromitra crassiceps; assembly: GCF_964638095.1. Lineage (NCBI taxonomy): Eukaryota > Metazoa > Chordata > Actinopteri > Beryciformes > Melamphaidae > Poromitra > Poromitra crassiceps. The sequence goes on along the minus strand of NC_139633.1, from coordinate 37,165,571 downwards.
CTCCATACGGACCCCCAGCATTGGTTAGTTTATAACGTGACTATTAATTAATATACAGGACAAGATGTTACTATCCCTTGTGCCAAAATCCGAGGAAAAACACATTTAGAAGCCCAATCCAGAATAAAACAAGCTAACAGGCTAACAAACTAATAAACAAGACACAAATCACCAGTTACCTACCCTAGCCAACAGCAGTATGAAGCATGTCATTGGGGTTTTCAAGTGGGCACCTTCCTTCACCGACGTTTCGTTAAGTTAGGTCCACGACACCTCAAGAAGGCTTAACGGTGTAATCCAGCGTCCTGGAAACACCCCCCTCCATGCTACCACCGCACAACTGCATATTACCTCACTATCTAAGCCTAGCTATCCAGGTCGGTTCGGTATGACATTCCTGACTACACCACCACTGTCAATGATTCAGCCCTGTTGATGCGGACCGTTAATCATGACCAACAACAAACAAACCCTAACTACACCACCACTGTCAATGATTCAGCCCTGTTGATGCGGACCGTTAATCATGACCAACAACAAACAATCCCTAACTACACCACCACCGTCAATGATTCAGCCCTGTTGATGCGGACCGTTAATCATGACCAACAACAAACAATCAATCTGACCTTAGCGAGCTCCCCAGCTAGCATGTTTCCTCCTTATCCACAGCCATTCACTTGCTCGTTCTGCTGCCCGAGACATGTTGCTAACCGCAAGTTTCAGGCTCCGTCCCCGAATGCCCAACTCAGTTAGTAAGGCAATAACGGACTTTGCCACAAAACCACGGCAGCCCACCTCTACAGGCCGCACTCGAGCCCTCCAACCTCGCTGCTCTGCCTCTGCTGCCATTTCAGCATACCTAGCTTTCTTGCGCTCATAAGCCTCCTCAACTCGATCTTCCCACGGGACTGTGAGTTCGATAAAATAAACTCTCTTCTCTACCTCAGACCACAGTAACAAGTCCGGACGTAGCCGGGTGCTAACTATATATGCTGGGATGACTAGCTGTTCATTCAAGTCAACCCTCATTTCCCAGGCTCCACCTACACTTAGCTGCCCTAACTTGTGCCTGACCTTAATTGGTCTAATCTTTTCTCCCTCACGTACAAATTTGATCTGTCTAGTCTCTTTGCTAGCAACTAGAGAATTTACTTCTAGCCGCTTTTCCTCAACTGCAGCTGCCAAACAATTCAACACCTGGTTGTGACGCCAGGTGTATCGCCCCTGGGAGAGACTGACCTTACACCCTGACAGTATATGCCTCAATGTACATACACTAGAACACAACGGGCAGGCACCATCCTCGCCCAACCACTGATTTAAGTTCTGGGGAGATGGCAGCACATCATAAGTAGCCCCTAGAATAAATCTAATTCTGCTGGCCTCCATGCTCCACAACTCTCTCCACTTCAACTTTCTCTTCTCTACACTCTCCCAGTTCACCCACTGTCCTTGCTTTGCCTGCGACACTGCCTTAGTACATCTTACTGCCTCCTCTTGCCTATGTACTTCTTCAACTACCATCTTCCTCTTTTCTATTACTGATGCCTTGTTCCACACAGGTTTCCCTATGCACAACCCTAAGCCTCCACGCCCATGCTGCACCTGACCTATGATATCCCTGTGTCTAAGAGCTGACTGTGCTTGCTGTACTGCCTCCTTTGGGTTCCACTTCCTCCCTGTTTTAACTGTGGGCGCTACACTCCTAACCACTGGATCCTTTGACTGAGTCAGAGTCATTTCCAGTCTAACCTTAGCACACTTGAACTCCTCTGTCAGGCTAGATAATGGCAATTCCAATATGCCTTTCCCATATAAGGCTACACTGCTTAGGCAGCGTGGGACTCCGAGCCATTTTCTAATGAATGAGTTAATCATCCTTTCTAGCTTTTCTACCTTTGAAAGGGGAACCTCATACACTGTCAGTGGCCACATCAACCGAGGCAACAATCCAAACTGCAAACACCACAACTTTAACTTTCCTGGGAGCCCTGACTTGTCTATACTTGAAATACCTTGAATCATTTCCTGCCTCACCTCCTCAAACTGTCCCTTATCACTGAGACTTGCATCATACCATCTTCCCAAACTCTTGACTGGTTTCTCTAACACTGTAGGCACCACCTCATCATTTATAACAAACTTCTTACCTACTACCCTCCCTTTAATGATTGAAATACTCCTGGACTTACTTGGCTTCACTTTCATTCTAGCCCACTGCAGATTACTATTTAACTTATCCAACAATCTGCTAGTACATGGAGCGGTTGACGTCATAGTCGTCATGTCATCCATGTATGCCCTAATTGGAGGGAGCCGCAGCCCTCCCTGCAGCCTTTCTCCACCCACTACCCATTTTGAAGCCCTAATAATGATCTCCATTGCCATGGTAAAAGCTAATGGGGAAATTGTACACCCTGCCATAATGCCTATCTCCAGCTGCTGCCAAGCTGTAGTGTACTCTGCTGTGGTAAAGCAGAGTTGAATATCTAAGAAGTAGGCTTTAACTAAGCTCTTTATACTACCTGGCACTCTAAAGAAATCAAAGGCCTCCCATAACAGACTATGCGGCACTGACCCGAAAGCATTAGCCAGGTCCAAGAATACTACATGCAGGTCTCTCTTCTCACGCCTAGCTGACTGGATTTGGTGCCAGATCATGCTGGTGTGCTCTAAGCACCCGGAGAAGCCGGGAATTCCAGCCTTTTGCACCGAAGTATCTATTAGCCTATTCTTTTCTAGATAACTAGACAGCCTCTGTGCCACAACACTAAAGAAAACCTTCCCTTCAACATTAAGTAGACTGATAGGTCTAAACTGACTTATCTCTAACGAGTCCCTTTCTTTAGGAATGAAGATTCCCCCTGCTCTACGCCACGCCTTAGGAATAACCTGCTTCTTCCAGACTACCTTCATCAGCTTCCATAGAAACTGCAACACATCTGGAGCACTCTTATACAGCCGGTAGGGGACTCCATTAGGACCCGGGGCTGAAGAGGCCCTTGCACGTCTCACTACTTCTTGAACTTCTTTCCACCTTGGTGGGCTATCATCACACTGGCTCTCTATTTCACCAATAGGTGGAATATCAGCTGGGACTGTCATCTCTCTAAACCTTTCCCTATCTTTGTGAACCTCCTCCAAATATTCCTCAAGCTTCTGCTTAGGTACCATAAGGCTACCATTATTTTCCTTACTAAACAATGACTTCACAAATCTAAATGGATCCTTATAGAATGCTATTCTAGCTCTCTCTTTCTTTTTCCTATTTTTCCTAATGCTCTCTGCTCTTCTTAAAACTGCCAACCGATCCCTCACATCTGACTGCAAGCAATCAATGCCTTCCTTCTCAACCTCTGTAGCTTTTCTCCACTGCCTCTTAAGCTGTCTTCTCTCCTGGATAAGTCTATCTATCTCTTGTTGGCGCCTAGATTTAACTACCTCACCCTCTAGTTTCTTCCTTTTCTCAAAGACGCCAAACCTTTCCTTACCATAATCATAAATACAATCTCCCATTTTCTCCAACTTACTCTCAGCAGTTCCTTTAAGCTTCTCTAACATCCTAACCAAATCACTATTGATATCTTCCCACTTCCTACTTTCCGCTGCACCTGGCCAGTTAACTCTAGGCTTCTGACCGCTAATCTTCTCCCTTTTTGGCTGGCTGGCCTCTCTGCTTTCCTCGGTGCTAGGACCTGCCTCAACATCAGGGGTGCTGATGTCCTGCGAGCTGTGGGTTACTTCCTGTCGCTGGACTTCACCCGACTGACTTGATAAACTTCTTAAGAAATAATTATCAATGCGGGGTCCCTGTGTTCCCTCTACCAAGCACCTCTTCCTGCCTTGATGGATTCTAAGGCCCCTCAAAGTTGTTACCTTCTGCCAGCCACACAAGCAAACCTGACGCTTCTTTCCATCTACATCTGAACTAGTGGCTTCCACTGACATGTTTTCCCTACTCATAGTCAAGTCCGTTCCAGAGTCAATAACCGTGTCAACCATAGGTGAGTCATCTTCCGCCCCCGCTCTCGCAGACTCTAGGGGTGTTTTTTCATAATTCTGTTTCGTAGCAAGTTTGGGTGTAACCAATGGCCTATTGGCCTTGGCTACTGCCACAATGAGCAGCTAACCCATTGCAGCCCCGATGGGGTCTAATCCCTCCTGTCAGCTGTCTTTCCATGCTGTCACTAGGTCTTTCCCTAGTTGTCAGCTGCACTATTCACAACAGTCACTAGCCTAAGCTAGCTTTAGTATTAATTAATACACAGGACAAGATGTTACTATCCCTTGTGCCAAAATCCGAGGAAAAACACATTTAGAAGCCCAATCCAGAATAAAACAAGCTAACAGGCTAACAAACTAATAAACAAGACACAAATCACCAGTTACCTACCCTAGCCAACAGCAGTATGAAGCATGTCATTGGGGTTTTCAAGTGGGCACCTTCCTTCACCAACGTTTCGTTAAGTTAGGCCCACGACACCTCAAGAAGGCTTAACGGTGTAATCCAGCGTCCTGGAAACACCCCCCTCCATGCTACCACCGCACAACTGCATATTACCTCACTGTCTAAGCCTAGCTATCCAGGTCGGTTCGGTATGACATTCCTGACTACACCACCACTGTCAATGATTCAGCCCTGTTGATGCGGACCGTTAATCATGACCAACAACAAACAAACCCTAACTACACCACCACTGTCAATGATTCAGCCCTGTTGATGCGGACCGTTAATCATGACCAACAACAAACAATCCCTAACTACACCACCACCGTCAATGATTCAGCCCTGTTGATGCGGACCGTTAATCATGACCAACAACAAACAATCAATCTGACCTTAGCGAGCTCCCCAGCTAGCATGTTTCCTCCTTATCCACAGCCATTCACTTGCTCGTTCTGCTGCCCGAGACATGTTGCTAACCGCAAGTTTCAGGCTCTGTCCCCGAATGCCCAACTCAGTTAGTAAGGCAATAACGGACTTTGCCACAAAACCACGGCAGCCCACCTCTACAGGCCGCACTCGAGCCCTCCAACCTCGCTGCTCTGCCTCTGCTGCCATTTCAGCATACCTAGCTTTCTTGCGCTCATAAGCCTCCTCAACTCAATCTTCCCACGGGACTGTGAGTTCGATAAAATAAACTCTCTTCTCTACCTCAGACCACAGTAACAAGTCCGGACGTAGCCGGGTGCTAACTATATATGCTGGGATGACTAGCTGTTCATTCAAGTCAACCCTCATTTCCCAGGCTCCACCTACACTTAGCTGCCCTAACTTGTGCCTGACCTTAATTGGTCTAATCTTTTCTCCCTCACGTACAAATTTGATCTGTCTAGTCTCTTTGCTAGCAACTAGAGAATTTACTTCTAGCCGCTTTTCCTCAACTGCAGCTGCCAAACAATTCAACACCTGGTTGTGACGCCAGGTGTATCGCCCCTGGGAGAGACTGACCTTACACGCTGACAGTATATGCCTCAATGTACATACACTAGAACACAACGGGCAGGCACCATCCTCGCCCAACCACTGATTTAAGTTCTGGGGAGATGGCAGCACATCATAAGTAGCCCCTAGAATAAATCTAATTCTGCTGGCCTCCATGCTCCACAACTCTCTCCACTTCAACTTTCTCTTCTCTACACTCTCCCAGTTCACCCACTGTCCTTGCTTTGCCTGCGACACTGCCTTAGTACATCTTACTGCCTCCTCTTGCCTATGTACTTCTTCAACTACCATCTTCCTCTTTTCTATTACTGATGCCTTGTTCCACACAGGTTTCCCTATGCACAACCCTAAGCCTCCACGCCCATGCTGCACCTGACCTATGATATCCCTGTGTCTAAGAGCTGACTGTGCTTGCTGTACTGCCTCCTTTGGGTTCCACTTCCTCCCTGTTTTAACTGTGGGCGCTACACTCCTAACCACTGGATCCTTTGACTGAGTCAGAGTCATTTCCAGTCTAACCTTAGCACACTTGAACTCCTCTGTCAGGCTAGATAATGGCAATTCCAATATGCCTTTCCCATATAAGGCTACACTGCTTAGGCAGCGTGGGACTCCGAGCCATTTTCTAATGAATGAGTTAATCATCCTTTCTAGCTTTTCTACCTTTGAAAGGGGAACCTCATACACTGTCAGTGGCCACATCAACCGAGGCAACAATCCAAACTGCAAACACCACAACTTTAACTTTCCTGGGAGCCCTGACTTGTCTATACTTGAAATACCTTGAATCATTTCCTGCCTCACCTCCTCAAACTGTCCCTTATCACTGAGACTTGCATCATACCATCTTCCCAAACTCTTGACTGGTTTCTCTAACACTGTAGGCACCACCTCATCATTTATAACAAACTTCTTACCTACTACCCTCCCTTTAATGATTGAAATACTCCTGGACTTACTTGGCTTCACTTTCATTCTAGCCCACTGCAGATTACTATTTAACTTATCCAACAATCTGCTAGTACATGGAGCGGTTGACGTCATAGTCGTCATGTCATCCATGTATGCCCTAATTGGAGGGAGCCGCAGCCCTCCCTGCAGCCTTTCTCCACCCACTACCCATTTTGAAGCCCTAATAATGATCTCCATTGCCATGGTAAAAGCTAATGGGGAAATTGTACACCCTGCCATAATGCCTATCTCCAGCTGCTGCCAAGCTGTAGTGTACTCTGCTGTGGTAAAGCAGAGTTGAATATCTAAGAAGTAGGCTTTAACTAAGCTCTTTATACTACCTGGCACTCTAAAGAAATCAAAGGCCTCCCATAACAGACTATGCGGCACTGACCCGAAAGCATTAGCCAGGTCCAAGAATACTACATGCAGGTCTCTCTTCTCACACCTAGCTGACTGGATTTGGTGCCAGATCATGCTGGTGTGCTCTAAGCACCCGGAGAAGCCGGGAATTCCAGCCTTTTGCACCGAAGTATCTATTAGCCTATTCTTTTCTAGATAACTAGACAGCCTCTGTGCCACAACACTAAAGAAAACCTTCCCTTCAACATTAAGTAGACTGATAGGTCTAAACTGACTTATCTCTAACGAGTCCCTTTCTTTAGGAATGAAGATTCCCCCTGCTCTACGCCACGCCTTAGGAATAACCTGCTTCTTCCAGACTACCTTCATCAGCTTCCATAGAAACTGCAACACATCTGGAGCACTCTTATACAGCCGGTAGGGGACTCAATGCTTCAAAGGCAACTTTACGACGCTGAGGACTCAATCACAGCAGATATCCGCTGATAGCCTACCACACTATATTTATAATGTTTATAATGTGCTCCAGCTTCCGGTTTATACTATCAGTCTGAATACAACCAGGGGTTGGAGCTATTGTGCAACACCGCAAACCGGTCGGAGTACGTTATAAACGTTATAAATTGTCACGACGTTAACAACTAACCAATGCTGGCGGTCCGTATGGAAAGTGGAAATCGAAATCGTTAAAAGTTAAATCAATTTGGTCATTCAGTGGCATTTTACTGCCATGTAAAGTAACGACAAGTAACAGTTAGCCGCTAACATGAGCTACACTATTTTTGTTTTGTGACGATTGGCGCGCGTCATCATCGATTACGTCGACTCGCCGAAATGTCCGACGACCGGCTCTTGTGGAACTCTCACAATATTAGCCAGAGGTGCATTACCGCCACCTATCGGACTGGAAAGTGGAAAGACATTACAACGCCTGAATCCGTGCTAAAATGGTCTGGGCGACTGAGTGGAATGTAAGGGCCCTGCTGTGCATGCACACCGGCCCCAAAAATATCCTAACCATCCTACTTTGGATTATTATTTCATCGCATGATGAGTACACAAGTCACAACATGTACATGTGAGTGTTTCTGGTACTGTTGGAATGTGTATTTTGGGCGACTGAATTGGAGTAGGCAAAAGTACCATAGTCTGCGTAGCGCTAAGCTAAGTAGCAGTGAGGGCTCTACCACAGTTTGTACTGCACGCAGAGTGAAGATAAAGGCATGTACTAAACTCTCAAAATGTTGGCGTATCCCTTTAAGGCTGATTGTGCATCAGAGCCCATTTCCATGTTGCATTTCCCCCTTTGATGGATAAGCTGTGTCTCAATAACTTAATAACTTAATGTGCAATTACTGTCTCAAAGCTTTGCTTATATAGATCCATATACAACTGTGCAATATCTGACTTCTAGCCTTGTTTGCAGTCCAGTGTTGCTTGCATATACTTACACTGTAGTGTACATAGATATACGATTCTTTTTTTTTCTTATATACATATTTATAATGGTCCTTCTACCTCACACCTATTGTTTATAATGTAAATAGCCGTTTGTTTTAGCTTGTATGCATAGTTTGCTTAGCTTTTCTTTTTCCCTGTGTAAGAATATTGAGAGCAACATATACCGCAGTCAAATGACATACTTGGCCAATAAAGCTGATTCTGATTCTAAATAGATTTGATGTCTGGCAACAAACTGGTGGCGTCTGTCTGACTACTGATGATGAATCAGAATCTCCAAGGGTTGTCCCATTTCATAGGGCTAGATTTCAAGCAGTACCCCTCCTAACTGTTCTGGGGGGTTAGTCCAAAAACCCGGGGCATAGGGGTACAAGTAAGACATGGGATTGGCCCTTATTACACTGTTAGAACTCCACAGTCTTGTGATGTCTCCTCTTCTACGATGGATTAGGCATGGGCTATTCCCGGCTTTACCGGTTCGGTTCGGTGTACGAGCCCAAACCGGTTTGATCACGTGCGAACCGAAAAAAACAACAAAAATATTATATGAAAAAAAAAAAAAAAATTACGGTTAGGGATTTTTCGTATTAGCCTCTTCTCAAGTTGCACTAGTAGGGAAAAGTCTTATTTTGTTTATTATGTTGATGTTTGAAGAAAAGTTAAGCTGAATAGTTATGAGAAATAAAAACTGTGTTGTTACAGTTAAATGGTTCTGCTTATTTTTATTCAGTGTTAGTGCTGGTTGGCTTAGAGGTGCATTATAGCTATACCAACTGCAGTCGCATTACAGTCATTTATGGGGTACACTATATATATATATATAGATATAGATATAGATATATATATGTTTTTGGTAAAATTCGATATACCGGTTTGATATGTTTTTTGGGGAATATCGAACTGGTTTCAACATTTTCAAAGCGACCCATGCCTACGATGGATTTCTCCCTGTATGATTGTTGAAGTTTTGGGACTGACACCAAAACCTGACGTTTACGTTGATGTTTGAGATGACTGAAACATTGTCTGCTGTCACACTCCATTGTAGCTTCTGGAAAGATCTGGGCGTGTGTGTTACATGGTTCTGTGTGTTACAGGGTTCTGTGTGTTACATGGTTCTGTGTGTGGTACAGGGTTCTGTGTTACAGGGTTCTGTGTTACAGGGTTCTGTGTTTTACATGGTTCTGTGTGTTACAGGGTTCTGTGTGTTACAGGGTTCTGTGTGTGTTACAGGGTTCTGTGTGTGTTACAGGGTTCTGTGTGTTACAAGGTTCCCATGGCTCCTTGAAGTCCTTAAAAGTTTGTTTTGAGGGAGGGGGGGAATCAAGGCCTTTCAAGTAAAAAAATAAATAGAGTGCTTGAATTTATATATTTTGTCCAATATAGTTCTTCTTTTGATAAATATATATAAAACTATATATATATATATATATATATATATGCTGCTTTGAGAAATTGTGACGGTCACGTGCGCGCATGACTGATTGAAGACAAATGATGCAGGTTGTACAACAGAAAGCAAGGATCCACCTTGATCCTGTCTTGAACTACAGTATATATATATATATATATATATATATATATATATATATATATATATATATATATATATATATATATATATATATCTATATGAAGAGAAAGGAGAGTCCCCACGCACAGCCAGTGGAATGATCAGGTGCTGGTAGGTTGCAGGTACAAGGCACAAAACAAAAGAAGGTACCACCGCACACTGAAGTATAGCTTTACTGTGATTTATTCAGCAAACGACGCGTTTCGCTGTAGCAGCTTCATCAGGTTTGTGCTGTGAGTTAATGGCAGTGTTGGGCAAGTTACTTTCAAAATGTAATATACTACATGTTACTAGTTACTTTCATTTAAAAGTAATAGGTTACTGTACAATATTACTGTCTGTAGAGTAACTCGTTACTTATTACACTGCTTTTGCATTACTTTCACTGTAATAACAGCAGTATCAGAATGACATCGTCACCCCGGAACATCCCGAAAAATTATTTCAATCATCTTGAAGTCAGTGTAAACAATCAAAAATTCTAAATGTGATCCTTTTCCTTTGTTATTGTCATCTGTAGTGGTTATTTGCATAATACACTGTTTGATTAGGAAATGATTTAAATATGTGCTTTGATTAAAAAAATGTAACTCAATTTGTAACTTGAGTTACTTGACAAAGTAACTGGTATAATATTACTGAAATCCTATTCACCTTATGTAGCCACGCCCATTTGACCTGGTTGTGTGGTCGTTCGACGACTTCCGGCAAAAAAAAAAAAGAAAAAAAAATGGCTGGCTGCTCCAATATAATCTAACTCTGAATTAACTAATAGTTTAGCCAATTGTGTGTAACATACCAAATAAAAGCAAACGGCAATGTCTAAGAATGCAACGCCATGTAACTGGCTTGTTAATTCTCGCATTCCAGGGAATTACGTTAACGTTTGCGGGTCTTATAGACGTAAGTGGCTCGAGCTGCGCTCGGAGGACAGAAAACCTTCTGAAGCTTTCTTTGTTGGAGTCCAGGTATGTTTTACAAGAAAGTGCTCGTCATTGTCGACGCTATTAAACGTTATCTGACCTGGCTAACAGTGGATACTCCGCTTGCTTGCTTGCTGTGTACCGAGCTCAAAGTAGTAGGCTACGTTCTTTGTTTTACACCCTGCGCTGTCCGCTACAAAAACAACTCTCTTCTTCATGACGTTCTTTCATATTTGGCGCCGTGACCGCCGGAAGTGTTAATAGGACCCGGAAGAATTTGGCCCACTGTAAGGTCTGAACATAAGGTGAATAAGTAATAAGTTATATTACTGAGTTACTGCTAAAAGTAATATATATATATGTAATATGTTACTTTTGTAATGAGTTACCCCCAACACTGGTTAATGGTATGATTCTTGTTTGTTTTAGCCTGAGCATGCTTTTTTCTTTTTCTTTTGTGTGAGAGGACATTGAGAGTTAAGTGAACTGGAGCCAATTTCCTTGTATGTCTACATACTTGGCCAATAAAGCTGATTCTGGTTCTGATTCTGATTCTGATGCGTCCCCTGTCAGTGTCCTCCCAGACTCTCTGCTGCACTGTCTGAGCTGCGTCCACCTGCTGGCTCTGCACAGACAGCTGCTGGCTGACACACTGCTGATGGACAGGCCCACCATGCAGAGTGCAGGTAAACAAACACCAAACAAAACCATCAACAAACCAGGTAAACAAACTCCAAAAACAACAACAAAAATAAACCAACACAAAACCTGCACATTTCTTCTAGCGACTCCAGTAGCCTGTACTACAAAGCAAGATTAGTGGTTTAGCGAGGTAACTTCAGGTTTAACCCTGGTTTAGCCGTACTACAAAGCAAGTTAACTTCTAATCACCATGGCAACTCATGCTGCAAAGCTAACCTGGTCCCGACCAGGTTAGCTTCAGAGGATAAGATCAAAATCCATGACAGACCCATAAAATCGGCTCTCTGGAGTCACTCACCATTCATATAAGATCGCCATATGAAAAATAGATTGCAGTCAACTGAGAATAGAACAAGAAAAACATTTGTGGCTCTGTAGGTTACATAATTAAATTAAGCCTACTTACCACTTTATGTCTTAACAGCTCAACGATGCGTGGAGAAATATGATCACTATTAATCACCGCAGCGCATATCATACACGAGTGAGGGTGATATTCTCCTACATGCCAGAAAAGCCTATACATATAATATAGATATGGGATAAATATGGGATAGCCCCAATAATAAATATGCAGGCTTCTTGCATGTTTCAGCTGGAACTGTGTCCTGTAGGCTGTATGCCAATATATGAGCAAAAATAGGCTAGTTTTTAATATCAATGAAAAGTATGCCCGCATCGTCTCAATTCAGTTCAGCAGTTTTCTCTTTTATATTAGGATATCATTATTATAGCCTATATATGAATTATTCGATCAGTGCAACCACACACACATAATGAGTGATAGAGATCATTATTCATTGAGCATGCTTTCTAAATCTATGGTCTAAATAGGCTTACAGATTGTGGAAATTTATAGACTGAGATTACACATTTAATGTACATTTACACTCGCACAAAGCTGCTGTATGAGACAGAAATCGCTGATCAAAGTAAATCAAATGACTGATGTGAATACAAGCGGCAGCTTTAGACAGTCCTTCCGCAGACTGTATCCAACGCGGATTTTCATTCTGCCATAGGTTACATTAAATATCCGCAAAAATCT
>NC_139633.1:37118101-37148101 GCF_964638095.1 Poromitra crassiceps | reverse complement strand
CCAACGAGATACAGCAGTGATACTTGATGCATGTCTCTCTGTATAGAGAGATGGTGGCATCTCTGTCTGTGGAGAGATGGCAGCATCTCACTCTACATGAGACCACTGTGTTTGAAACAGCTGGAGGCCTAACTTACTGTATGGATTTTTAAAGTCAATAACATTCCTTTACTTTATATGTTCTGTTTACGGCAGTGGTTCTCAACGTGCGGGTTGGGACCCCACAGGAGGTCACAAGATAATTTGGGAAAGTCGCAAGATTATTAATTGGATAGGAAAAAAGCAAATGTATTTGAGACACATTAATGTTTGTTTTTTTCAGATGTTTTTGTAAAATATTGCATAGTTTTCTGCCTCTCTGATAATTACATGAAACAACCTGAAAAGAGGAAATCATTCTTTAGTTGAAGTGTTCACCACTCTGCATATGCAGCCAGTGACGTGCGTTGTCCCGGGCCAAAAAGGTTGAAACGCTGCACTGCTTATGGCACTAGCTTCACTTCTTCTTTTCAGCAAAAAGTATGCTGGCCTACACGGCCCAGACAGAACTGAGAGCTCAGCACGGGTTTTAAGTTACACTCAGAGACATTAAGGACGCCCTAATGTCATGTTTAAGATGTATATCAAATACTCCACTTTGAACAATCATTTGTGCCTGATGGTTTTCTCCACAAAAAAAGGTTAAATGACTTTGCCTCCTTTTCCCTCATTAAAAATTCCAAAGCAACCAATGAGGTTATCTAGAACATAACTAGCCAATCACAGCATACAAACAATGGCTTTAACTGCTGAATACTGGACAGGGATTGGCTCCAGTGATGTCATGAATCATGCTGGTTGAAAACAGCCTTTTCAGTGAGCTCAGAGAAACGTTCCACTTTCAGCAGATGATTGTGTAAACATGCAGTCTTCTAGTGTCAAACTCTGCACACATCATTCTGCACAGTGAAACTCAGACATCCAACTGAAGGAACAAGAAGATCAACAGATTTTTTACTTTAGTCTACTTGACAGCCTACAGAGCCCATGTTGTGAACCAGGAAATGTTGAGTCCCCAAAACCTTATGTTAGAAATGTATGGGTCCCCATCATATAAAAACAGCTGGATGCTAAATTTGCATATGTTGAGAATTTTGCATAATTAGCATTAACTCATTGAGTGCCAGCCACTTTTGGAGAACGGACGCTCCCAGTGCCAGAGTTTCAGAGCGTTTTCAGTGATTTCTTGAGGCCCACAGAATATTGTGTGATATTACTATGTAAACACTGAACACGCACAAAGAACGATGAGACTCTATTCTATCATCTGCAAAAAAAAGTTTATTGATCCCATTTTCCGTTCTTTAGTTATGAGCCGGAGAAGATAGCTTGATTCATCCAAAAACAGCAATTTTTTTCTAGAAGCTGAGATAATTGGCCTTTTGTGAAATTAAACATTTCAAGCACATCACTGACTCTGAAGCTAATCTTTTCTAATCACACCTCAAAAATAATTTCCTTCAATAAAACAGTGAAGGCCAGGGAATTTTGTTTGGCAGAATAATATTTTTTAGCTACAACCAGCAGCGCTGGCCCCTGCGTGCGCTGCTGGTTGCAGCTTCTTGCTGGTCTTGATTTGCTGCTGGTGGGCATCGGATATTCTGGCTTGCGTTTGTCAATCCTGTCCTGCTGCCTGGGTCTGTCTGGGTGTTGTGTGCTGCTCTGCGTGCCCCCCCGCCCCGCCTCAACTGCACACTCCTCCTCCTGTCTGTGGTGGCTCTCTGCTGAGTTTGCTGTGCGCACAGTGAAGGGTGCGCGACATCCAGCTTTTTTACAGCGTTCCGCGTGTGTTTGTCACCGGCAACCATGCTTCCAGTTGAGAATAATAACAACTCCACGGTGTGGATGTGCGGATGTGCTGTCGCAACCGACACGGAGCGGCTCAATTGTGGGAGCAGATTGGCTGCTGCAGGCACAGCTGCAGTAACGTTATGCTTCAGCATATCGATGCATACGGATGCGATGCGATTTCCGTTTCCATAACGACTTCTTCTTTGTTTTTTCCTTGCCTTTCTGTTATGTGGAGAGCACTGTCGCCACCTAAGGGTTCTGTAAAATAGGTTAGACACATTCAATAGCTCCCATATCGTAAGAGGCGATGTAAGAGGCTTAGATCGACACCCCCCCGTCAAAAAACGCAATTGACGAACATGTCCGTCCTTGGCACTCTACGTTACTATTTGAAATGACGAACATGTTCGTCCATGGCACTCAATGAGTTAATTAGCATAATCAACTATATGGACAATATTTCAGCAACTGCTTGGCTGATTTGGAGAATATTGGAGTGGTTTGGGCGGTTATTGAGGATGCTGAATCCATTTCTGGCATTGTCAAAATTCAAAATGGCTGTTTAAGCCAGAAGTGGCCACATCTCAACTCCCGGTGGGGACGATGATGATGTTTCAGCCAAAAGACGTTTTAGAGGACGTTGAATCGATTGGATTGGACAGATAAATCATGTATTTGAAATAACTGAAATAATTTTATTTTAATTCACAAACCATTGGAGGTAACAAAGGCATCCAACTAGAATAATATGTCTATTGCTAAATAATATGCTCAAAAAAAGAGAAAGGGGAGTATATTAGTGAAAATCTAGGTAGAACAGGTAGAAAACAGGAGTCCTGGAACTTGTTTTAAAGACAAGTATACTAAATGATCAGAGCAGAAAACAACACATTACAACTGGAAAGCTTTCATCAAACAAGAGCACCTTGTTCTTCTAATCTGCACTGTTACAAACATCCTCATCATCATTGTTACGAGTCAATGTTTACATCAGGGCCGTAAGCAGGGTTCCGAAATAGGGGAGGTCCAGCAGACGAAAAAAATTGGAGGGTTTTTTTCCCCCTTTTTTAGCCATATTTAGAGTAATATATCATTTTAAATCAACATTAGGATTATACTGTTGTGATGTCATTATTCAGTATATTCTCTTTCATGTCACCACCTGCTCAGCTCTCCTGTCAACATAATTGTGACTAACAAACACAAACTGTTTTAGCCAAATTCATATCAAAATGACACCTACAAACACAGGTACACAACCCAAGCCGTACACAACACACAAAGTCATCATCGATAATAAATTAAACATAC
Source organism: Poromitra crassiceps (assembly GCF_964638095.1). Classification (NCBI taxonomy): domain Eukaryota; kingdom Metazoa; phylum Chordata; class Actinopteri; order Beryciformes; family Melamphaidae; genus Poromitra; species Poromitra crassiceps. The sequence continues at coordinate 37,144,960 of NC_139633.1, read as the reverse complement.
AGAGGGACATTTATTTATTCCTGATAGGAACGATTGAAAAATAAAATAAAATATATTATGTTGTTTTTAACTTTACACCACCTCTTTTTGTTACTTATTGGGTCATGAAACTGAAACCATGCATATAGCCACCTGCATACCTGACTTCGGGAGCTTGGCAATTGGCATCATGCATGATTAGCCAGTAGCATCCCAACGTGTCACACAGGTAACATTACTTAAGAGACAGACTAGACACTTACTTTCTTGGTTGTTGCTAAAAAATCTGTCAGTGTCACTCACTGTCTGTCGTTCACTCGCTCACTGTCTCGCAGCTCGCTCACCTTCAATTATCTCGCCAGGCAGACAGACAGTCATCACTCACCACCATGCTGCTGCTCTCTCGGAATCAAGTTACCGCGGACGCGGCGTCAGATGACTTCCTGCCTGACCTGCCTTTCGTTTCAAAATAAAAGCGATCCCGTGTTTTTCATGCTTTTCCATGCAGATTGTTTTATAAAAAAAAATAATAATCTTTTTTTTTTCTCTGAAATATTAGGGGAGGTCCGGACCTCCCCGTGCTCATAGCTAGTTACGGCCATGGTTTACATGTGTGACCTCAGTTGCTATAGGACCAATCAGCGTGACGTCACTGACACCCAGTATTGCAGAACCCCGCCGCAGTTAACTAGTATGAGTTGTGCCAAACAAACGTTAATATCTCAAAAACTATACATCACATCGCTTATATTTTGACATTCTGAGTGAGAGCAGAATTAGCTCAAGAGTTTGATGTATAATAATATGCATGTTGTGTTAAAGTTGTGTGAGCTGTGGCAGTTTTTTAAATGTAAACAGGGTCAGCCGGCTAGAGTCAGACGCTCAAACTCAGGCTCCATAGGGTTCCATTGCCGGTGCCACCCAGTGACAAGGTTTGTTTACCAAAATGCTGCTCGGGTGATCCCTCGTATACACATTGTGTCATGCTGTAACTGTCCTGTACATAAGTTCACTCTGGGTGCAGTATTGTGAATGAGCCACTGTGAGGTGCTAAAGCGATAGGGGAGGATGCATGCTTGCGTCATCAGTCTGAGAGGTGTGCCCCCCTTGCTTGTGTTCAGTGTGTTCCTGTCAGTCGAGCTGAGCAGAACGAGGTGTTAACAGCACTGCTAAATAAATAAGCTGTGAGGCTAAAGAGAAGAAAAGTCTCCACGAGTTATTCATCATCATCATGACTTTTATTAACAGACACAAGGTCCAGTATAAAAACAGACAATACATAAAATCATGACATACACCAATACAATACAATATTAACTCCGTCAAGTCGTTTTCTCTGGGTGCAACGCGGGAGAGTTGTGCATCTGCCTTCTTTACCGTCACAATCATCAACCTCATCCTCACTGTCTGCTCTGTCTTCATCTCCACATTCTATGTTCTATGCCTATGAGCAGGTTTCAACATGTACTATGGTGCAGCAGCACAGTAGCTGGTACAGGCCTGCTGTTGTACCTGGTTTTGAACCAGCTGTGAAGCTCCAGCTGATCATTTCCACAACAGCTGGCCCCTTTTCTTCTAATGATGTTCAGCAGAAGTATTATGAATGAATCTCTGGCCCCTACTCTATCCCAAGGCCTGATTCCTCTCATAGCAAACCTAGAAAAGATCATCACTGATTGATCATTGCTGCCCTGAATAATCATAAATTACTAGCTTCACTTCTTTTTTTTTTCTTTTTTCCAGATTTTTTTATCCCATTTTTATCCCCCGTTAGTGCTCATTTTAATTTATTTATCCTGGTTGCTGCTCCACCCTCTGCCAATCTGGGGAGAGCCGAAACTGGCTCCATGCTTCCTCCGAGACATGGGCAGTAGCCAGCCGCTTCTTTTCACCTGACAGGGGAAGCTTCACCGGTAGGACATAGCACGTGGGAGGATCACGCTATTGCAACGAGTTCCCCTCCCTCCGAACAGGCGCCCCTAACGACCAGAGGAGGCATCAGCGACCAGGATATTGCATGTTTTGTTAAAGGGGTTCCTATATGAAGGAAACCCCCAGGGGGCATGGGGAGAACATGCAAACTCCTTTGGTGCTCTTGATTTTCTCCTAAATTGTCATTATAATTTTGATCAAATTCCAGTGAAACTGTGTGCCTTTCACAGACAAGCATCGATGCGTAGGTCAATGATTTTCAAACATAATTTTTCACCCCACAAATATTTTATTTGGAACAACAAAGATATTTTGAAGAATTAATCTTTGTTTCTTCAACACGATAACATCTTACTTGTATCCCAATTGTTTAATCCTGAAGGTTTTCTTATAAGAGGAATTCCCTTCTGTGTTTACGTTTCCTGTCACTTCTAATGTGCGGTGGTATTTGGAGCTTCCATCAGGAGTCAGAATGCTGTTGAAAGGATTCTCATCTCCTTTACAGCAGATTTGCCAACTTTGGGTACCTGGCTGGAGTGAGATTTTGATGGCATGAGTCATACGTGCACTTAATCACGTGTACGTGTCTCAATTCACCATCAGGCTTTAAACAAGTAGGCTACTATACCGCTTCGTGCACACACACACACACACACACACACACACACACACACACATTGATATTAGTGAAATGTGGTCATATTCACCCAGCTACACACGACACAACCAAATAGTCAAAACACAGCAAATATACAAACACACAGAGACAGATTATGATACAAAGGTTATCTGAGGACAAAGCCGTACACCCCCCCCCCCCCCCCGCCTCCCACACACAGGTACGCACGCACCGCACGCACACATGCACACCTCCCGTGTTGACACAAACCACATTTTTGGACAGGTACAGGCACGTACACACACATACATACACACACATTACATTACATTACATTACATTACGTCATTTGGCAGACGCTTTTATCCAAAGCGACTTACAATAACACACTTTTTGTCAGCAATAGAGCAATCAACTATGGAGCACAGTCTATGACAACTACAAATCCTGAAGGAACAGTGGTACGAGATTTAGTTTAGGATTATTTATTTTATTTTATTTTTTACACACACACACACACACACACACACACACACACTTTTCCTTCCTTCTCTCTATTTCAAGCACCATCATGTCATTAAATATGTTGACATGGTTGTTGTTTGAACTACCTGTATGTTGTTACAGTAACATCATGTTTTTTGTTTTGTATGTTACAAGCTGTATTTTCTCTCTGTGTACAATGTGCTTTGTATGTTTTGTATGTTACAAGCTGTATTTTCTCTCTGTGTACAATGTGCTTTGGCAACACTGTTATTCGTCAGACCAATAAAGCCTCTTTGAATTGAATTGAATTGAATTGACAACTAAAGCTAAGTTCACACTAGGCGCTCCGAGCGCTTGGCGAGCTGATTTTGTTGCTCGGGGACAAACCCCTCCTGATCACAGGCAAATCATGTTGTCTCGATGCTCGCTTGTTAAGTGTGAACTGTGCAAAGACACAAGCGGGGAGCTCCCCAAGTACTCGCTGATGAGCCCATCATAGCCCAGCCTGCCAACAGCACCAGCCTTACACCCTGCATGTAAGAAACATAAAACTGATTAGAAATGGGAGAAACCATAGCATGAGTGGGTCAAATCAAAGAGGATCTCACAGCGGGACCACTGAGCCCGGGCAAGTGGTCTGACCTCCCAAGAGGGTCTTGGACCACAGGTTGGGAACCACTGCTCTAGAAGAATGATTATAAACTTTTTACATGTTTGAAGCCAAAGTCTCCTAAAATAGCATCACATTTAATTTGATAAAAGTCTATTAGTGAAATGTGGTCATATTCACCCAGCTACACACGACACAACCAAATAGTCAAAACACAGCAAATATACAAACACACAGAGACAGATTATGATACAGAGGTTATCTGAGGACAAAGCCGTACTCCCCTCCCCCACACACAAACGCACGCGCACGCGCACACACACACACACACACACACACACACATACACCTCTCTCCCGGAAATGTTTTGACAGGTACAGGCACGCACACAGAGAGGCAACTACACACTATCACCTGAATCTCCACTCTACATCCATACATACATTATGGTTATTAAAATGATCTTGAATGTTTATATCTTGTTGCCACTTCTTCTTCGTGCTCGAAGTGGAAGTGTGACTTTCAGAGCTGTTTGCACCATGTTCACAGGAAACAGGAGCTTTGTGAAGCTTTGTGGTTTCCTGTGTTGAGCACATGATGCTTCACTTCAGATGAGACCAGACTTATGGCCTCTATAGTGAACAGGCAGAAGGCCTGACAGCTTGAAGCAGATTGACTGAAGCTTGACCCACTGTTAAAACACACCGAGTCTACAAAACAACAAGAGTTTATCAACACCCTCCTCTTACAAAGTCCAAGTCCTATTTGTCCCTAAGGATTAAATTCCCTCTTGTGAAAGTACAGTGTTCACTTTGATTCACTTCTGTCTAGATTGTATCCCATAGTAAAATAACAGAAGTGAAAGTGCATTCCGGCAATCTGCAAAGCAAATGTCAGCTAATTCTGTGGATCTAATACAAGAACGTTTTGGAAGACAGTGGAAAAACTGAGAGGAGAGGAGAGTAACCCCCATCCTGTCAGTTACCTCATTCCCTTGTTATTTTGTTATTTTACATGTTTTACACACTTAACAGACGCTACAACATTATGACAGCACAAACAAAACAAAAGACAAAAACTACAAATAAAATAAGTACAAATATACAAAAAAGCAAATAGAAATACATGTGATCTTAGTAGGATCCCTTCAACATCAATAACTATTGTCCCACTCCTCACTATGGTCTTCACGGGTCCAAAATGACCTGGACCCTGATGGACCTGGGAAATGTGTTCCCGGACCCGGATTGGACCCATCTATTATTAGAAAGCTGAGACCCGGACCCGTATAGAAGCGAGCATACCGGACCCGTACAGAACCGATAAAATACCGGGGCTTGAGTGGTGCCGATGTCAAAGTTGCTTGCTAATTGCTATTACAAGTTGTATAAATGGAACTTTAGTGCATCTTTCTTACCTAACGTTAACGTTAATGTATCTCTGGCTGCTGCCAGACAGTGCCTGACAGTGACGTCAAGCATAATCCATTCAATGAGCCTCGCCAAGAAAGTTTGTAATAAAAATAAATCCATGTTTTCTGTGATTGTTCTTGTTGATTGAAAAGCCATGGTTAACATTAATCCACTCATCGTTTGCTGTCACAGATCACATACATGATACATTCGCTTGTTTTCAGCTTTGAAGTTGTTGCCATGTAGCATAATAACAGACGCAATGATAACTTGACTGTTTGTCATTTTGAACTATGAACTACTAGTGGACCCGTGGGAGTTAGACCCCTCTGGTCTGGAACAGTGGTCTCCAAAACCTCCTGGACTCAAATTCATCATCAATCACTGATGATATATCACTTATCTATAATAACAAGGGCAAATCTGGCCCAGGACCATGTGCGTCATGTGGCAACCATGGGCTTGTCTGGGTTGTGTCTAGATGTGGTACAGCCACAGATGGAATGACACAACATCGTGGCAATCGTTATTCCATTCTATGTGTTACTCCTTGTATAGTGTCATTATGAAAGCAAAAGTATAACACGGTGAGCTAAATAACACATCCTCCTCAATATTGTGTGTGTGTGTGTGTGTGTCTCAAGATTCAAGATTCAAGATCTTGAATCTTGTGTCTGTGTGCACGCGTGTGTGTGTGTCCTTTTTATGGATCAGCCAAAACATTTTTAATGCAAAGTCATATTCTTCCAAACTTAGTGCTGTAGTCTAACCAGCAGGAGGCCATTGATGTGTGACGTGATTTTGGTGAAGCTACAATGTACGACAGTGAAGTTATAGAATATTTTTGTAGTCTGTGTTGCACTCTGTAGACGGTCCCTCAGCACTCGGCTCACAGTCGGCTGCACAGAGAGACCAATTATATTTGTCCAGCTTGTCCAGGAGTAGAGGACGTTCAGGTGAAAATGTGTCAGCCGCTAGGATTTTCAATACAAACTCGCCAAGGGGAAATCGCGCAAATCGAGTGAATAGGTTCATTAGTGAAAAAATGTGTTTTTCGTTTTTTTTTATAATTACACAAAGGAGAGTATCGACTATCCATCCCACATAAAATTGAGTTGTTTTATAACCAGTAAATAGGTATATTTAGCGATTTAAAAAATCAAGATTTTCAGTCTTCAGTGCCTAGCTGAGGGGGGAGGGAGAAGTGGTTTTGCACATGCAAATCTGCCTCACCTCCCCCTCACACTGGCCGAAACTATTCTTTTGTCCTCAGCTTTCAGCCAATCAGGTGACCTGAAGAACAGCTGATAAGCACATAAGCCATGTGGAGCCGGCTTCTCCTCTTGAGTCTTGTTTACTGAGATAGATCATGGAAGCCCAGCGAGTTGCAGATTTTCTGAACAGACAATCACAACACGGCCGCAATATCGACAGCGGAGAATTTATGAGTGGATTCGTTCTTGATTATATGAATGCTGACGTTGCTCCTCCTCCGGAATCTGAAGATGATGAATATGATGACGAAGACAATGTTATTAACCACGAGAGCAAGGCAGAGGACATTGTCAATGAGAGCATCGATCAGGTTTTGAGATCAGTTGATCATGATGACGAAGACAATGTTATTGACTACGAGAGCGAGGCAGAGGACATTCTGAATGAGAGCATCGATAAGGTTTTGAGATCAGTTGATCATCAATCTATTGATTTAGAGTCTGAAAAAGAAATGGAAAAAATACGACATTTTGTCTGTGAATGCGAGCAAAGGCGAAAGGAAAACTCAGATGGACAGGCATCCTGCAGTAATAGATTGAATCCAGACTTTATTTACCGCACTAGATTGAATACAGCCTCTTTGTCACATAACGAGAAGGACATGTTCATTATTGGAACGCTGTTGACATCAATGAATGATTCCGATATGACTCAATGCACAAAGCAAATTAACAAAAAAAGAAAGGTGCACAGGACGAGTTACACGCTACATGGCACTACAGTCTGCAGAAGTACGTTCTGCTTTGTACTCGGGTAAGTTTGTATTTATTAAACCTTAATGTGGTGTGTGTGTGTGTGTGTGTGTGTTGTGCTACCCTGTGCGCGGCAGGCTAGTTTCTGCTTTGTCAAAGAGGAGAGGTTAAGATGGACGCGCTATTGTTAACGATGCCGCCATTATGGCGCGAAAGAAACAATAGGACAGGACAGAGCGCGGCCAAGATGGCCGGCCTGTTGAACGCTGAAGTTGACTCTTCTTATAGTCACACGTCCGCAGGATGACAACCCGGAAGCTTCCTCCTATTATCCTCACATCCCCAGCCCTATGGTTGCGCACACACTGAACAGTCTGCTACAGTTGTATTAAGATAACGTTTGTTTTTCAGTATCAGAGAGGTGTGTGTGTGTGTGTGTGTGTGTGTGTGTGTGTGGCTACAGCGTGTGCAGCTAGTTTCTCCTTTGTCAAAGAGGAGAGGTTAAGATGAGACGCGCCTGTTTTGCGCTGCCGCCATTAAGGCCCGAAAGATACAATAGAATAGAGCACAGAGCGCGGCCAAGATGGCCGGCCTGTTGAACGCTGAAGTTGACTCTTCTTATTATCAATGTTTCACAGCAGCTAACAGCGCTGGTAGTAATGTGTGTGTGTGTGTGTGCGTGTGTGTGTGTGTATGTGTATGTGTATGTGTATGTGTATGTGTTTGTGTGTGTGTGGCTGCTTGTTCTCAACTTTAAAACTGAAACTAGTGTCTTTCTTTCTTCCAGCATCAGTAAAAGCCTTCTGCAATCCATTGTCAAATCTTACAAGGACAATGGCGGGGTCCCACGCCAGCGTAAGAAACACCAGCGGACAAACACGAACTACCTCACCACTGAGGACATCAACAGAGTCGTGACATTCATATCAAACTATGCAGAAGACCACGCTTACGTCCTACCTGGCCGGCACCCTGGGCACAGGGATTTCAGTGCAAAGCTTCTGCCTACAAATGTCACAAAATCTTCAGTGTGGCGCCTCTACAAAGATGCTGTGGAAACGCTTGGTAAGTGCTTACTTTATTAGTTATGTTCAATGACTATGCCTTTTTAATCTGATCACATACTTTTCAGTAGGCTATTCTGTCTATTCTGTGATCTTCCTGTGATTCTTTTGATAACTAATGGAATAAATAATGTGATTATGTGCTATTGCCTCCTCCAATGTAATACTCATAAAAATATTCTGTCTTTTAGGCAAACGTGTTGTTGGTCTGTGCAGCTTCGAAAGGCTGTGGAAGTCATTGCTCCCCCATATTGCCAACACAAAACCAGCGACAGATCTGTGCTGGCAGTGCCAACTGAACAACAGAGCGATCCGGCGAACTGCCAACATGCTAGATGTGATGAAATCAGACAGTCTGAAAATCCACAGCAATCATCTGGAGCTCGTTGGGAAGGAGCGTGCACTTTACCAGCAGATGACAGCAGCCTGTAAAAACACATGTCAACAGTTGAAGTTGACATTTGGCAAGTCAGACGGGCCTGCCACCAAGCCCATCACCATGCACTACAGCTTTGATTTTGCACAGCAGGTGAGATTGTTTTTCTCCATCACATGATTACAGCACACGCACACACACAAAATACTAATCATGACGTTTACAAACTCACTCGCTCATGTTGATTTTGTATCTAATGCCTTTTCTGTATCTCCCAGGTGCATTACCCTTCGGACCCACAGCAACCCGGCCCAATGTATTTTTTGACTCCACGCAAGTGTGGCATTTTTGGTGTCCACTGTGGGGGCATGCCAAAGCAAGTTAATTATCTAATTGATGAAGGAATGGCTTGGAGCAAGGGCAGCAATGCAGTCATCAACTACGTGGATCATTTTTTCAAAACGTACGCAGTTGGAGAAGAAGACGTGGAGCTTCACTGTGACAACTGTTCCGGGCAGAATAAAAATAATTTTGTTTTATGGTACTGTGCCTATCGTACTATCCACAAACTTCATTTCAGGCTAGGCCTCCACTTCCTGATTGCAGGCCACACAAAGTTTGGCCCTGACTGGTGTTTTGGAATGTTCAAGCAGTGCTTCAGGAAGACCAAAGTGTGCACTTTGGCTGACATTGCGAACGTGGTGGTGGCCAGCTCTCCTGTTGCACACGTAAACATCCCCCAACTGGTAGGACAAGAGGATGGCACCGTGTTAGTTACAACCTATGACTGGCACCAACGTCTGAGTCAGTACTTCCGAAGGCTGCCACACATTAAAAGTTACCAGCACTTCAGGTAATTATCATTCTTAGTATTTTAATTATCAGGCAAGTATTTTGTGAAAATGACAGTTGGCAATATTTTAAATGTGCTCCCTTTCTTCGATTCTGTTACAGCTTTGATGCCCAGAGACCTGGTGTGGTTGTGGCCAGGCAACACCGTGATGCAGAACCAGTCGAATTTCAGCTGCTACGTGACACAGATAATCTTCCGCCCAAATACGGTGAAGAAGATAATGTGCAGACCCCGCCCGGACTGGACATGGCCAGGCAGAAGTACCTTTATGAGAAGATCAGAGAATTCTGTTCTGATGCAGCAAAAGACATCACATGCCCACCACCTGCTGCTTCGCTCCCTCTGCGCATATAGCCACCACAGATAGAGAGCTGGGAGTGGCCAAGCAGAGCGGGTTTCATCACAACCCTGACCAGTCAAAGGACATTAAAACATCCATTGAAATCTTCAAAACTAGACTCAAAACCAATTTCTTTTCCCAATCATTTGGTTGTGCTTAGATCGATCTATCTTGATGTGAATAAACTTGGTCCTGAATCTGTTGAGCAGGCCAGTCCCGGCGGCCAGCAGTATCAGTATAGACAGCGGTGCCTCAGGAGGTCCCTGAAGATCATCAAAGACACAAACCATCCCCACAACAGCCTGTTCTCCCTGTTACCCTCAGGGAGAAGATACAGGGTTCCAAAAGCACGCAAAAGACATCACATGCCCACCACCTGCTGCTTCGCTCCCTCTGCGCATATAGACAGTTACTCTGAACCTGAGAGCAGGGCTCTCTCACTCACAGCGGTGTCGGAGAAGAGAACGCTGATCCCACCCATAACGCCTCATTAAGAAGATAGCTGTGCCTAAGTTACACTACATGTAATGTGCAAGTTGATTTAATAACACGTACTGTACATTCTACTTTATTCGACTTTATTCTCTTTTATTTTATTTTACTCTATTTTATTTTATTGGATTGACTGTGTTAGGCTACGTTGATTCTGATTCTGAAAAGTTACTCTGAACCTGAGAGCAGGGCTCTCTCTCACAGCGGTGTCGGAGAAGAGAACGCTGATCCCACCCATAACGCCTCATTAAGAAGAGATAGCTGTGCCTTAGTTACGCCACATGTAATGTGCAAGTTGATTTAATGACACGTACTGTACATTCTACTTTATTCTCTTTTATTTTATTTTACTCTATTTTATTTTATTGGATTGACTGTATTAGGCTACGTTGATTCTGATTCTGAAAAGTTACTCTGAACCTGCGCTGGAGCAGGGCTCTCTCTCACAGCGGTGTCGGAGAAGAGAACGCTGATCCCACCCATAACGCCTCATTAAGAAGATAGCTGTGCCTAAGTTACACTACATGTAATGTGCAAGTTGATTTAATGACACGTACTGTACATTCTACTTTATTTGACTTTATTCTCTTATTTTATTTTACTCTATTTTATTTTATTGGATTGACTGTATTAGGCTACCTTGATTCTGATTCTGAAAAGTTACTCTGAACCTGCGCTGGAGCAGGGCTCTCTCTCTTTATTTTATTGTATTGACTGTATTATCTATACTATACTGTGTTATTCTGATTCTGAATTCACGATTGACAGTCCAATAAATGCCTTTTAGGATAATGACATTTTTGTCTTCTTTTCACTGTTCATTTAGAACTGACTGAATGGTTTTTCATGTTATTTCTTTTTCTAGTCCGCAGAAATGGAAAGAATATTCAATATCAATGACCAAAACAGTCCTACATTCTATTATATTAAATTATAATAATAATATAATTATAGTGAAACTAAGTATCCCCCTTTTTGCTGGGATTCTCCTGGAACCCCCCAAAAGACAGCAGTATCCCATGTGTCAGTGGACTGATGACAGCTGGGAGTGGTCAATGTAAATGAGCAGCTATTGTTCACATTGTTCACTCCCCCCCCATTACCTGGCTGGCCCAGAGGTGAAAAGTGCTCAATCTTTGAGGCTGTTTTTCTCCAAAAGGTGGTTTGAGGTGTGCCAACATTCAAATGAGTATATCTTCTTAAATAATTTTCAGATTTCGATGTGTGACACAGCATTTGAAAGCTTACAGTCTGTAGTTTCATAATCTGCAAAAAACAGAAAAATGACCTCGGCTAGATTGTATTGAAATTACCAGCGGGTGACACAAATGAGGTTTTAGCTTGTGGTCTACCCTAACCTGACATTGCCAGATGGGGGCGGTATTGAGAGAATCCAGCTTGTTAGGTCTACCTTACTAAGGTGGGAAAGAGGCGTGGTTTGTGTTCATTACAAACGCCTTGCTTCTGAGCTCTTGATCTGAAGTGTGAATCTGTCAATGTATTTCCAACTTTAGCGAATGTGAGCGGAGCTGTGTGTTTTTCAAAGGGAAGGCAGACGAGCCAGGCAGTATTTACACTGTAAGTAAGTTGCATAATTGTCACAAACAATCTTGTCATTCAGGCAGTTACAGCACTGAAAATGTTTTGCACACACGCACTCGCACGTTTAAAAATAAATACGACCTTATTACCCATTTACACACTGACAATGAAACTTTCGTCAGTCATTAACAGAGATGGGCAGTATTTGAAATACATGTATTTCAAATACGTATTTCAAATACATTTGTGTATTTTGTAATTTGTATTTGGCTGGACCGAGAAAAATAAGATGTAATTTGTATCAAGATACTTTCAGACCTTGTATTTTGTGTATTTTAAATACATAAAATACTTTTTTCTTTAATTTTATGTCATTCTATTCTCGACACATTCTTACCATTGACACAGGTTTAAACTGTGGAGAAAAAAAAAGTGACATGTCACTTCTACTCCGCCTCTGATTGGCTTACCCTCAGAACAAACTCAACCACAAATCAGAGGCAGAGGGTGGGTCTTGAGTCAGATTTCACATCACTTCTTCGTCTAGTATGAAGCCTTGTATTGGTGGAAATTCCCCCAGAGATAAATTACTAATATAAATTGATGATTAGATATTGCATGCACTGGCCTATCTGCAAATGAAACGATTTACTGCATATTCAAACCAGTGTATCATATTAGAAAGACACAACTAATTATCTTCTTAATTAAAATTGGCAAAGTGGGTGGCAGTGTGTGTGTATGGGTCATGATTGTGATGTCATCAGTGATGTCATCCGTGATGTCACTCGGCCAATTGAGATGTCTGATTGATTGATTGATTGATTTTATTTGATGTATTGTAACAAAGAAAACATGGAACAGAGGACATGCATCTCGGAAAACATCATCAAGGATTAAAACACAATAAAGTCAAAGACTTGTTTCCATTGTGGTCCTTGGTCTAGGACAGACAATACAAACAACACGAAACAAGCATAAGTACAAAGAATGATAAAAGAGAGACATAGACTATAGACTACTATACAATACTAAAATACAAAACAATGCTCAAATACTAAAAGTAATAAAAATACATAAAATAATATAAAATTAAATGAAAGAGAACCAAGACAAAGTGCATCTATGCTGTGACATTATCTAAAAGCCAGGATTTGACCTTCATTTTAAAAGAAAGCTGGCTGGTAGTAGTCTTGATCGGGAGGGCTAACATGTTCCAGTTTACAGCTCCACTAAACCTAAAAGAACATTTGCCCATGTTGGTTTTGAACCTGGGCAGGCAAAGATCTGCTATACTAGCTCTGGTTTGATGAGCATGAGCGTCACCACTCCTCTGGAAATGATCCTTAAGTGATGTCACTCGAGCAACTCTGATGTAGTATGAGCCGATGGCGCACATTTGCACGATGGCACCAAGGTGGGTGGGCGGTGTCTGTCTGTCTGTCAGTCATGATTTTGGGAGCCCGTGGAGCCGGCGATTTCCATAACTGCAGCCATGGCACATCATCTCCAGGGATACTGTTATGATGTCAGATATCTAGGGCTAACATGGTCAAAGTTCCAAAACTTGAGGTTAACATGTAGAAATGCTGCCTGTAAGTCAAAAGCTCTCACAGAAGGTGATTAACAGCTGAAGTGAGGGAGAAATTAGATGTGCTGAAAAACAGCTAAAACTGAAATGAAAGAACTGTAATGTGTTAGACGGTACACAAAGGAGAATACTGTCACAGAGGACTAAGAGATGATTTACCATCTAAGGAAACCAGAAAATGGCACATTTGAGAAGCTGGAATCAGAGAATTAGGACATTTTCCTTACAGAAATGTCTCAAAATGATGAATAGATGATCAAAATAGGCAATTAATGTAATATTTGGCAATTAATTGATGGATTGCAGCTCTTTATCAGTTTTTATAAAATGTATTTTTATGTATTTTCAAAATACAAAATACGTATTTGTATCTCAAATACATTTTTCAGACCAGTATTTTGTATTTGTAATGTGATAAATTTTTTGAGCAAGTATTTGTAATTTGTATCAAAATACTTTATGATGTATTTTCGCCCATCTCTGGTCATTAAAGTTTTCGGAACAGGTTTGATTTTCTGTCTTTTTTTCCGTATGAGTCAAAAGGCGTTTGCGAGCTGTTTGACCCGTCTGTGTCTGTTTTTGAAAGGAGGAGAGAGACAGCGGCCGAGCGGGACTCTAGTGTGAGCAGAGAGGCAGCAGCTCGCTCACTGGCCCCTCTCTGCTCTCTCTTCCCGCGGGGAGCGGTGCTGCTCGCCCACCCTGCCCGCTGTGCGGGCTTGACATTACAATTGCTCGAGTGACCATCATTGATCACATCATGGAGTGCTCGAGTGACATCACTGATGATGTCATAGACATTGTGACATCATTACTGACCAAAATCATCACAATTCTCACAATGTGGGACCAAAATTTCAGACAGACAGACAGACAGATGCCACTTTGGCTATTTGATGTATGATGATGATGATGATGATGATGGGGGTATAAGTAATCAGTTATGTATATATATATAAATAAAGAAGCAAAAAGAAAAAAAGAAAGAATTTGGGTGTGTCCTGGAGACTTGGAGACCACGGGGAGGTGTGACTCCCACGGGTCCACTAGTGTATAGAATGGGTGATGTCACCTCCCCAGTGATGTCACTCGAGAACTCAATGATGATGTGTCAGTAGCCCCGTTTACATGGGTCCAAAAATCCTACTTATAATCGGATCGATAGGTCAGTCGGATTCAAAATGTCTCATATAAACACCTTAGCCAACCCGATTCACCCGGATCGTTTTACATTTCCGATTGTATTGAAAGAGGTAGTCTACGTCGATTGATAATCAGCTAGATGCCGCATATAAACGGATGAATAGAGTGGATTCGGTTGATAGAGTGGATTATTCATTCTGCGCATGCGCTTCCTAGTGCAGAAGAACTGGACGGTGGTTGAGACAAACTTCTTAACTTATTGAGTGCCAGCCACTTTTGGAGAACGGACGCTCCCAGTGCCAGAGTTTCAGAGCGTTTTCAGTGATTTCTCGAGGCCCACAGAATATTGTGTGATATTAGTATGTAAACACTGAACACGCACAAAGAACGATGAGCCTCTCTTCTATCATCTGCAAAAAAAAGTTTATTGATCCCATTTTCCGTTCTTTAGTTATGAGCCGGAGAAGATAGCTTGATTTAACCAAAAACAGCCATTTTTTTCTAGAAGCTGAGATAATGAGCCTTTTGTGAAATTAAACATTTCAAGCACATCACTGACTCTGAAGCTAATATTTTCTAATGTAGTCACACCTCAAAAATAATTTCCTTCAATAAAACAGTGAAGGCCAGGGAATTTTGTTTGGCAGAATAATATTTTTTAGCTGCAACCAGCAGCGCTGGCCCCTGCGTGCGCTGCTGGTTGCAGCTTCTTGCTGGTCTTGATTTGCTGCTGGTGGGCATCGGATATTCTGGCTTGCGTTTGCCAATCCTGTCCTGCTGTCTGGGTCTGTCTGGGTCAGTGTTGTGTGCTGCTCTGCGTGCCCCCCCCCCCCCGCCTCAACTGCACACTCCTCCTCTGTATGGGAGTGTCTCTGGTGGCTTTCTGCTGCGTTTGCTGTGCACAGTGAAGGGTGCGCGACATCCAGCTTTTTTACAGCATTCCGCGTGTGTTTGTCACCGGCTCCCATGCTTCCAGTTGAGAATAATAACAACTCCACGGCTGATCATGGGGATGTGCTGTCGCAACGGACACGGAGGGGCCAATTGTGGCAGCAGATTGGCTGCTGCAGGCACAGCTAACGTTATGCCTCATGCATATCGATGCATACGGATGCGATGCGATTTCCGTTTCCCCAACGACTTCTTCTTTGTTTTTTCCTCGCCTTTCTGTAATCGGGAGAGCACTGTCGCCACCTAATGGGTCCCTAAAATAGGTTTTACACATTCAACAGCCACCATACTTTCACAGGAGATGGATCTGGCTTTGATGCACGTCCCACCGTCAAAAAACGCAATTGACGAACATACTCGTCCTTGGCACTCTACGTTACTAAACCAATTGACGAACATGCTCGTCCATGGCACTCAATGAGTTAATAGAAACCCTGAGAGCGGTACATTCTTCTTCTTCTCCTGGCCAAATATCTCTGGAGGATGATTAACTGCTGAGACCGTAGAGACGTAAATGACAGCACGTGTAATTACATAACCTGCGAAAGTGTGCGATTATTATTATTTGTTCATGTCTTTTTGAGTGTGTGTGCCTCCTCTCAGGGGCGTCATGCAAGCCAACAATCTGAGGGGGCGAACTCTGGCGCCGCCCAAAGGGCGGCAAAAAATTTGGGGGGTTGGAAGCCAGATTTAGAGGAATATCTCATTTTAAATTAACAGACTGAGCAGGTGTAACCATAAGGCTATTTTCCAAACTGCTCAGCCTCCTGGAAAGATCCATAATCACCAGACTAAGTACATTGCCACTGCCCAGGCTCAATGGACTTGACAAAAAAGGGAGACCACATGTTTCAAAGCAATGTAACACAATGTTTATTTTGGCTGGTATTGCCTTTTCAGAAGGTAGAAATCTTTCCTCTAGAGCAGGGGTTCCCAACCTTTTTTGTGCCAAGGACTGGTAGATACATGGGAAAAAAGTTGCGGACCGGTTGTCAATTCTAATGGTTTTAGTTATATATATTTACTCACCAGGTGGCGACAAAGGGTAAATAACAGCCTTTTGTGTTGTACTGTATGTAGCCTATACAGTATTTATGTTTTTGTTTTAACTACAAACATACATAAACGTAAACTTGAAACTATGTTTCAACTACCATACACAGCCTATAATATTATAGCCTATGTTTATTAAAAAAAAATTTTTTTTTTTTTTTTTACCTCTCAAAAATCTGAGGGGGCAATTGCCCCCTCAGTTACAATGGGCATGACGCTTCTCTAAACTAACGTTACACACGACGCAGCAAACACACGTTTCTCTGCCATCACACTGGGCATCAACACTAGCGTAGCGGGAGACTTCTCCCATGCACTCCCGCAAATAAGTAATGTTACGAGCAGCAAGGTTCACAAACATAACATCTTACCGAGAGAGAGGGAGAGAACATCCATGATCGCTAACAGCTAGCTATGCTAATAACTAGCTAGCCATTCAGAAACGCATGTAAACAGCCGTGTGATTAGTGAGAACGTCAGTAAAATAAGGAGAGAGCTTCAGGTGCTTATGCAGAACTAGTGCACGTTTAAGTGCACAGTGGGTAATGACCCGCTGTGATGAAGAATATAACGAGATTAACAAGGTTGAAAACAGAGAAAACACTGTCACAGCTGCTTGCAGCAGCACCTCCAGGCTTCTAACGCTAACTAGTCTGTCACATGATGCCTTCATGGTCCCTCGATAAAGTCTGCAGATGCACGTTACCTCGTCTCTCTCTCAAGAAGCGTCATGTGAGTGTGGCGTTTAAGGCCATCTGTCGCTACAAAAAAAATAAACGAGATGTATTATTGTATTACTTGACAGACATGTAACTAACTTTGCAGTCTGAGCCATCTTCTATGTGCTGTAACAGTGCAGTTTCTATTTTTTCTAGTGTTTCTTTTTTTACATGTTTGGGACAGGCAAATGTCTCAAAATGTTTGTTTTTTTAAAGATAATTTTATTTCAAATTGTTTTATTTATTTAGTTTTAATATATTTTAAATTGTAATATATTTCATGTATTTTATTCTGTGATACGTGAAACCGTGGTATTTTTGTCCAAGGTTATCATACCGTCAAAAACTCATGCCGGCACATCCCTAGATACCACTTGTTTATTATATCGCAATCACAATCGCAAATCGCAATATTGTCCACCATAATCGAATCGCTAATCGCACCTTTCCCCCAAATTGTGCAGCACTAGATCCATTTTTCCAGAGGTAAACAGGAAAAGTGGTAGACGGAAGTGCACCTCTTCTTCTCTGCAGGTAGTGGGAGAGAACGTTTGCGCATGTGTGTAATCGGTTTCAGCTGGGGCCATGTATACGCGGATTGAACGTGGATCGCTTTATTTAGCGTTCATGTTTTATTAATTAATACACAGGACAAGATGTTACTATCCCTTGTGCCAAAATCCGAGGAAAAACACATTTAGAAGCCCAATCCAGAATAAAACAAGCTAACAGGCTAACAAACTAATAAACAAGACACAAATCACCAGTTACCTACCCTAGCCAACAGCAGTATGAAGCATGTCATTGGGGTTTTCAAGTGGGCACCTTCCTTCACCGACGTTTCGTTAAGTTAGGCCCACGACACCTCAAGAAGGCTTAACGGTGTAATCCAGCGTCCTGGAAACACCCCCCTCCATGCTACCACCGCACAACTGCATATTACCTCACTATCTAAGCCTAGCTATCCAGGTCGGTTCGGTATGACATTCCTGACTACACCACCACTGTCAATGATTCAGCCCTGTTGATGCGGACCGTCAATCATGACCAACAACAAACAATCCCTAACTACACCACCACTGTCAATGATTCAGCCCTGTTGATGCGGACCGTTAATCATGACCAACAACAAACAATCAATCTGACCTTAGCGAGCTCCCCAGCTAGTATGTTTCCTCCTTATCCACAGCCATTCACTTGCTCGTTCTGCTGCCTGAGACATGTTGCTAACCGCAAGTTTCAGGCTCCGTCCCCGAATGCCCAACTCAGTTAGTAAGGCAATAACGGACTTTGCCACAAAACCACGGCAGCCCACCTCTACAGGCCGCACTCGAGCCCTCCAACCTCGCTGCTCTGCCTCTGCTGCCATTTCAGCATACCTAGCTTTCTTGCGCTCATAAGCCTCCTCAACTCGATCTTCCCACGGGACTGTGAGTTCGATAAAATAAACTCTCTTCTCTACCTCAGACCACAGTAACAAGTCCGGACGTAGCCGGGTGCTAACTATATATGCTGGGATGACTAGCTGTTCATTCAAGTCAACCCTCATTTCCCAGGCTCCACCTACACTTAGCTGCCCTAACTTGTGCCTGACCTTAATTGGTCTAATCTTTTCTCCCTCACGTACAAATTTGATCTGTCTAGTCTCTTTGCTAGCAACTAGAGAATTTACTTCTAGCCGCTTTTCCTCAACTGCAGCTGCCAAACATTTCAACACCTGGTTGTGACGCCAGGTGTATCACCCCTGGGAGAGACTGACCTTAGACCCTGACAGTATATGCCTCAGTGTACATACACTAGAACACAACGGGCAGGCACCATCCTCGCCCAACCACTGATTTAAGTTCTGGGGAGATGGCAGCACATCATAAGTAGCCCCTAGAATAAATCTAATTCTGCTGGCCTCCATGCTCCACAACTCTCTCCACTTCAACTTTCTCTTTTCTACACTCTCCCAGTTCACCCACTGTCCTTGCTTTGCCTGCGACACTGCCTTAGTACATCTTACTGCCTCCTCTTGCCTATGTACTTCTTCAACTACCATCTTCCTCTTTTCTATTACTGATGCCTTGTTCCACACAGGTTTCCCTATGCACAACCCTAAGCCTCCACGCCCATGCTGCACCTGACCTATGATATCCCTGTGTCTAAGAGCTGACTGTGCTTGCTGTACTGCCTCCTTTGGGTTCCACTTCCTCCCTGTTTTAACTGTGGGCGCTACACTCCTAACCACTGGATCCTTTGACTGAGTCAGAGTCATTTCCAGTCTAACCTTAGCACACTTGAACTCCTCTGTCAGGCTAGATAATGGCAATTCCAATATGCCTTTCCCATATAAGGCTACACTGCTTAGGCAGCGTGGGACTCCGAGCCATTTTCTAATGAATGAGTTAATCATCCTTTCTAGCTTTTCTACCTTTGAAAGGGGAACCTCATACACTGTCAGTGGCCACATCAACTGAGGCAACAATCCAAACTGCAAACACCACAACTTTAACTTTCCTGGGAGCCCTGACTTGTCTATACTTGAAATACCTTGAATCATTTCCTGCCTCACCTCCTCAAACTGTCCCTTATCACTGAGACTTGCATCATACCATCTTCCCAAACTCTTGACTGGTTTCTCTAACACTGTATACAGATCAATCACATTCGTATAATCCGACTGATTTCAAACAGATTGAGGAAAACAATCCATGTAAATGGGGCTAGTGAGTGATGTCAACAGTGATGATGTCCCCATCTGATGTCATCATTGCTCGAGTGACATCACATCATCATTATGTAATTAGGATAATCATCATTAGGTAATTAGGGAAATTAATCTGCCCTAATTAGCTAATTAAGAAATCTGGCTCCATTAGGTCACCCGCAGGGGTGCTCTTTACACTTCCTGAAAGTTTCAGCCCATTCACACGTAGAATGGCATAGCTGTGGCCGAACAAAATTCTGCTCTGTTTTGGGGAATTTTTGACCATGTTGATCAATTCTCGAGTGATCAAAATGGCTAAATCTAATTCTGGCACCAGATCTGTGCAAGACATGGGATCAACCCCAGCATTTAATATGAAATCATAGACTTTATATGATATCATAGACGTTCAGCACCCGAAAGCTCACTGACTCCAGAGTCTCTGCATGTTGTGGCATGTGGCCACACCTCAATCACATCAGTGTCAAGGCAGGTATTGCCATGTCTTTAGTATTTGGCCTTTGCCCATTATGGGCGTGGTTAGAGAATGTTGTTGCGCATCATCTACTGTAACAGCCACGACCCCTGTTCACTTCCTCTTTTGTGCATCATAAAGCTGTAGGCGATCTGACAACAGGCACAGACTGATTGAAAACTCTATCTATGTTCTCTTCATTAAAACCAGGCCAGATGTCCATCCCATCTCTCTAGGCCTCTAGAGAATGCCAGGTAAGATCTGTGCAATTAATGATTTAGGTGTATAATGTTGCTCTTCTCATTATATGTTTGTGTTATTGCATTTATGGGAGAGAAAACCATTATAAAATAATTCTAAGTTGCAAAATTCTCTGCCTTAAAATAAAAATAAAATAAAAGAACCCACTGACTGCCCCCCTGCAGCTACCGTGGCCAGAAAGAAGATTTTGAGACATTAATTTGCAGGCAATCAAATGCATTTGCACTGTAAAATGTTTCTTTATACCTAGAATAATATGTCTGAAACTGCGGTGGTGGTCGGATGACCTGCCCTTTACTTGACCCTGTTTTGAATTTGAATTATTTTATTTTGAACAAGGGATGTTTGCACATACAAGTTGCACAAGGTGCATAAGTTACATGCATAAGTTACATAGTGTCGCTGTCTGGTGGAAACATCATATCTGCAAAAAAGCTATTTTGATTTTAACATAGTTTAATAATAGCAACATTAATAACCAGTAATATAACATCTGTCGCTGGGCCAAAATACCTGAAACTTTCACAGGTTATTTTGGGGTACCTACTCAATCTTAAATCCATTTATGAAAATAAACAATCAAAAATGGAAAGAAGGAGCTGTTAGGAATTTAAATTACAAGATTTAATGGGAAGTAATTGTACCTGTGTACTGCAAAGAGTTTAACAAACAGAGTACATCTTCAAAAAAGTGATACGGGCAACTAAATCAAATATATACTTTTTAAAAGGCTGAATTTGGAGATACAAGGTCACCGCCGGACAGCGACAATAGGTTACATAGGAACATGATAAGTTAGAAGAAATATACAGACAGATATAAAGATATCAACAGTATTAACAAGTGTGGCAAACCAGCAGGTTATATAAAAAACACACCTTTTCAGGCTCCACCTGGCCCCTTGTTGAACTAACATCTTTCTTAAAAGAACTTACCACTCTATTCCTTCAAAAGTTGTAGCTGTCATAGATTATGTTGCATAGTTGATTTCTCTATTGTTGACAAAATGTGTTATTGTAAGTCGCTTTGGATAAAAGCGTCTGCTAAATGACGTAATGTAATGTAATGTAATAATGTTATATTTTGGCTGATTAACTGTGACAGCTTTGTTTGTTTGTTTGCGGGTCATGTGGGTCAGTTCAGGGCCGTGAGCAGGTCACACTAGAATCTGGTGTTGGGTCAGTTCAGGACCATGAGCAGGTCACACTGGAATCTGATGTTGGGTCAGTTCAGGACCATGAGCAGGTCACACTGGAATCTGGAAGAGAGAGAGGGCAAAGACAAAGAGAGGGGGAGACAGAGAGAGAAAGACAGAGAGAGGGGACAGAGACAGAGAGAGATAGCTGGGGAGACAGAGAGAGATAGCATTCATTCTTGTATTATTCATTCATTCATTCATTTGTCTTGTAGTATAGTACGTTTTCTAATTCATGTTTAGCTTTTCATGTCTAAACGCTTGCTTTGGCAATATGTACAGTACAGTGTTACGTCATGCCAATAAAGCCAGTTGAATTGAATTGATAGCTGGTAAGACAGAGAGAGGGGCAGAGAGAGAGGGGGGAGAGACAGAGAGAGAGAGGGGGCAGAGAGAGAGAGAGAGAGGGGACAGATAGTGGGCAGAGAGATAGAGGGGGAGAGACAGAGAGAGGGGGGCAGAGAGAGGGGGACAGAGAGAGAGGGGGCAGAGTAAGAGAGAGAAACGGGGAGGGGCAGAGACACAGAGAGGGGGAGACAGGGAGAGGGAGAGAGAGAAAGAGAATGAGAGAGTGGGCAAAGACAAAGAGAGGGGGAGACAGAGAGAGAGAAAGACAGAGAGAGAGAGGGGACAGAGAGAGAGATTGGGAGACAGAGAGGGGGGACAGAGAGAGGGTGAGACAGATAGTGAGAGGGGGAGACAGAGAGAGACAGAGAGAAAGGGGCAGAGGGAGAGGGGAGAGACAGAGAGAGAGACAGAGAGAGAGAGAGAGAGACACTGGGGCATGTAAACAAAAACCAACAAGAACAAACAGGTATGCTGGCAGGTAGGCCCTGAAGGGAAATGACAGTTAAGCCGTTTTCCCACATGCGTAACGGAAAATTACCTGTAAGTCAATATCGGACATTTCCCGGAATTTCCCTTCACACCTGAGCGCTCGCATGTGGGAATATAGCAGCAAAATTGCCTGTATGTTGGGGGGCGGGGCGGCACTGCAAAGCGGGTGGGGAGTGACGTGCACTTGGATGGGGAATCCTCCTTATTTTGGGGGTCGGCAAAACTCCGATGGTGAAATAAGTTTGCTTGACACACAATAAATCACACTCGTTTGTCTTAAGAGGGCATGTATGTTGTATCATTCACATTCGTTAACCAGTCTTTGAACTGAAATATTTGAAGAAGATGGGATCCGTGTCTGAGAGAAATAGCCTGGCTGGTTCGATGTTTATCCGTTCACCTGCGTCGCGTTGAAGCACTTTTTACAGACTGGCTTCGTTTGATGTGTCCAGGCTTGCCTTCGCTGTCGGCAACGTAAGCAAAATACTTCCACATTTCGCTTCGTGCAGTTGCTTTCTCAACAAGCGTTGGGCCGCTTGCAAGACTCTCAGAGCTGTCTGTGTCCCTGTCGGGCTGCTGACTGAAGGACTGGCCAGAGAGCGAGCAGGCAGCAGAGAGGGGAGAGGGGGAAATCGGCACGCCCACACATGAAGCTGACATACCGCTCTTATTATCACAAGATCATTTCGCCAGTTTGCTTTAATGTGCGCAAATTATTAGATTATGCCTGCTGGAACATTAAGCAATGTGTGTACACCTCGCCCATGACTGAGAAGGACCGGCTAATGACTTGACACGTTTCACACTTGTGTCCCTGATCGCGCATACCGCTCTTCTGACTGGCTCGAAACTGGTGAAATGTCCGCGATGACGGGGTCGTGCTTATACCGGAAAACAACTTTCACACGTGAAGGCATTAGACCGCGTTCCGGTCATTTAGCGGTAAAAAGCGCATGTGGGAAAACGGCTTTAGGGGAGTGCCTGAGCTGCTCCTTGAACTTAGATAATACCTCCAAAGAATGTTGTAAACAAGGAAACACACACACACACACACACACACACACATAAACACAAACACAAACACAAACACACACACACACACAGCTGCTGCTAGACTGATCAGCACAGTGGCTCATTACCATTGCGCTTGATTTGATTTGATTTATTTATTTAGCTTACTGCATGGAAACATGTGGAATCCTGTATCAGCATTAAAGTTACCTTATCTCTGCATTCTGAAGGTTTCGTTATGGTCAGATGCATTAAAGGGATAGTTCGGTTTGTTTCAAGTGGGGTCCTATCAGCTAGTGAGATACACTAACTTAATTAGGTACAGTGTTCAGGAGTGAGTGCGCATTGTGGAACGAGACCGCGCACTCAGCGCAGCAGCCAAACCAGCCTTTTCTCTGTAAGTACGGGGGGTCAACAACTAAAACGTAATTTAGCCACCTAAAACACCTAAAACAACGGCCACCTAAACAAATCGACATCCGTGTACATGCAGGCTCTATTTTGACAATATTTTGACAATTTTCAGCGCTTTACTTTTCCGCAAAACAGCAGTTTCATTCGGCACTGCTTTTTCTCCCAACCGTACAACTACCGTATTCCTCCGCTAAAAGCCAGCACAGAGCACAGAGCCGCGGTTTACAAAACAGGAAGGCTTAGAAGAGAGACAAAACACTGACTTACTTTAGAGACAACAAGTCACCCGGCCTCTCTGGTCTGGGACGTTTTCCACAATTTATCCTGGGAATGGTGAAAAAGGTCTGCAGCCAGGGCACCCCTGCATTTAGGCAGCAGGCGCATCTCTCTGCCTGTTCACTCTCTGCAAAAGTTCCTCTTCTGTATTCTCTCTGGTTCATAATTGTATCATCTTGTCTTGTCAGCTCAGTGGCCTTGTGGTCTGAGTGTCCGCCCTGAGACTCGGAGGTCGTGAGTTCGATCCCCGGCCGAGTCATACCAAAGACTATAAAAATGGGACCGATTTGCCTCCCTGCTTGGCACTCAGCATCAAAGGGTTGGAATTGGGGGGTTAGATCACCAAATGATTCCCGAGCGCGGCGCACGCTGCCGCTCACCGCTCCCCCAGGGGATGGGTCAAATGCGGAGAACAAATTTCACACATTGTGTGACGATCAGTGGGACTTTACCTTTACCTTTACTTACCAAGGTGAATGGCATATCATCCTCGCTATCGTTCGTGTATTCTATTTGTTGTCTTCACTAACAAGCTGGGAGAAATAACACAAACAGCTGATCTGCGGAGTAATCCAGCACCGCGGCTCTGTGCAGGCTTTAGCGGAGGAATACGGTAGTTGTACGGTTGGGAGAAAAAGCAGTGCCGAATGAAACTGCTGTTTTGCGGAAAAGTAAATCGCTGAAAATTGTCAAAATAGAGCGTGCATGTACACGGATATCGATTTGTTTAGGTGGGCGTTGTTTTAGGTGGCTAAATTACGTTTTTTTGTTTAGTTGTTGACCCCCAGGACTTAGAGAGAAAAAGCTGGTGATGCTGCTGCTCTGGGTGCCGGATCTCGTTCGACGCTGCGCCCAGCTTCAAGAACACTGTACCTAATTAAGTTAGTGTATCTGACTAGCTGATAGGACCCCACTTCAAACAAACCGAACTATCCCTTTAAAGTGACCTTATCTCTGCATTCTGAAGGTTTCGTTATGGTCAGATGCATTAAAGTGACCTCATCTCTGCATTCTGAAGGTTTTGTTATGGTCAGATGCATTAAAGTGACCTTATCTCTGCATTCTGGAGGTGTCGTTATGGTCAGATGCATTAAAGTGACCTTATCTCTGCATTCTGAAGGTTTTGTTATGGTCAGATGCATTAAAGTGACCTCATCTCTGCATTCTGAAGGTTTTGTTATGGTCAGATGCATTAAAGTGACCTTATCTCTGCATTCTGGAGGTGTCGTTATGGTCAGATGCATTAAAGTGACCTCATCTCTGCATTCTGAAGGTTTCTTTAGGGTCAGATGCATTAAAGTGATCTTATCTCTGCATTCTGGAGGTGTCGTTATGGTCAGATGCATTAAAGTGACCTTATCTCTGCATTCTGAAGGTTTTTACAGCAGAGCCATTCTGCTCTACAGCTCTACAGCACTCTACAGCCGTGTCGTTCGGGTGCTGGGATAACGTAATGCATTGTGGGTAGTCGGCTACTGTGGCTAATGCTAGCGGCTAGCGTAATAGTTACTCTACATGGCAGTACAACGCCACTGAATGACCAAATTGATTTAACTTTTAACCATTTCGAGTAACAGTGTTTCCATACCGACCCCCAGCGTTGGTTAGTTGTTTATAACGTGACTATATTTATAACTTTTATAACGTACTCCAGTTTCCGGTTTGTAATTCGGGTCTGCAGCCGAGTATAACAAAGGAAATGGCAAGCTGCAACAATAAGTCACGTTAAACCGGACCTTGTACCCACAATTATTTTTTTTACAGTGGGGCATTCAAAAATAAGGTGGATAGAGAGCCGCAGGAATGAGCCCGGAAAACATCGATGCTAACACTTCCGGGTTCTTCACTGTTTCTGCCTATGTGGGATTTTTGAATGGGTTTTTGGCACGATGCTTCAAATGAGGTCTGTGGTTAACGCAAGCTTATTCAAACGCGGACCAGTGTTCAGCAGGATAATCTTCACACATGAAGACCACTTTTATGAGTTTTGAAGCTTTTACGTGCCGTTAAAAGGGCGGCTAGCTAGCAAACGGAGATTAAACTAAATGAGAATACACTGTTGAGTCGATGGGGATATTATACGTCAATAACGTCATCACTTCAAAGGACGGACACGGAAATTCTCTTTCCTTCACCTAGTTCAGGCCGGGTTATCAGTGCACAGCAGCGCACACACCAACAACACTCTAACAGGTTGAATTTGGCTGTGGTGACGTGACGTGGAAGCCTATGCGACACTGTGTCAGTGTGTGTAGTTCTTGAATAGCTTAGCATGAGCTTTTTACTTCTAGGGCTCGCATTTACGCTTCAAAACTCATGAAAGTGGTCCTCATGTGTGAAGATTATCCCACAGAGAAAAGAATAAAGCTCGCACACTGCAAGGCTCCAGTTGAGTGTTTTTATTTAACACCGGTGGGTAATGTTTCGGGCACCCTGCCCTTCCTCAGACAGTGTGACATAGGATGACGCCATCTTTAAATACATGCATGGAACAGTCACATGACGCAGTCAAGTGGGTCAACTTGGTCATGTGACAGGAAAAGCTTGGATGAAGAAAGTTACATACAAATAC